>NC_044032.1:28555164-28738523 GCF_901765095.1 Microcaecilia unicolor | reverse complement strand
TACTTGTCTTTTTCAGGGCACAAGGACCGTACAAGTCTGCCAGCACCTATCCCCGCATCCCACCATTGGCTCTGGCACAGACCGTATAAGTCTGCCCGGCACTATCCCCGCCTCCCCAACACCAGCTCCGCTCCCACTACCGGCTCTGTTATCCATCTCGGCTAAGATCCTGAGGGATCCATTCTTCTGAACAGGATTCCTTTATGTTTATCCCACACATGTTTGAATTCCGTTACCGTTTTCATCTCCACCACCTCCCATGGGAGGGCATTCCAAGCATCCACCACTCTCTCCGTGAAAAAAACTCTTCCGCTCTACTATTCCTATGTGGCTCTGCCACATGAACTTTATCCTACCACATCATCAAATTGTATTTGTTCACACCGGAGTCTGCTAACGACTCTCCGGTACTATGTAAGCCACAATGAGCCTACAAATAGGTGGGAAAATGTGGGATACAAATGTAACAAATAAATAAGTGTTGCACTGCCTGCAGAATGTGGTTTCTTGGGGTTTTAAGTGTAACTTCTGTCTACATATTTTAAGCTTGTGGTCACTTATTCTGCACTTGGCAAGGGTCTATCTGTATTCAGTATCTGTCACCAAGACCAGGAACTCTGTTTGAATGGAGTTTTATTTCAGCATGTCTAATAAATCAGCTTGTTCAGTTTCCCAAGAGGCATACCGATGTTCTAGGTCCCACTGCAATTTTTACTGTGTTGCTTTTTCCTAGGTAGGGTCCTTGGGTTAAAGTGAACTAGAGGGGTTCCGTATGTCTTGAGTGATTTTTTGTAGGTTTTGCATTACAGGTATTTCACAATATACTTGGGACTATAGGGGGTTTATATTTTTAGGGAGATTACACCAAAATCAGAACTTATTTTGTATGGCGAGTTCCTGGGGAACAAAGCATTTATATTTGTTATAAAGAAAAGTTGAAGAATATGTGCCATTGTGGTAATTATTTTACAGGATATATGTGTGTTGAAATGTTGACCAGACGCAAGTCTACTATAATGGCAAAGTTTAAGTTATGGGACAATGTGAAAAATGTCTGTTAACTTCAATGTTTCCATAAGTGTGTATGTGGTTTATGTTGATGCAGGATAGACGGTTTACTTAGAAATCCATCATCAAGTACACTCTAAGGCATTATTTAGGAGTATACCAAGCACTACTCATAACTACATGCCAAGTGCCCCCCCCCCCCCCCCCAAATGTCAGGTCTGGCTATGCCTCAGAGCACATGCTAAACATGGGGTTAGGAAAGGGACACTGAAGGCAGATGCTGAACATGGGGGAGGGGAAGGTTTATAGACAGAAAAACCTGGAAAGAGAATTATGAAAAACCAGGGCAAAGTAGGAAAGAAACACTGGGACCAACGCGAATGGGGAAAAAATGTTCAAAGGTATAAAAATATATTGTTTTGAATTTATTAATTGGAATATGCCAGCTTTTGGAAATGTGTATCTCCCCTACCCCTATTCAGTATCTGATATCTTTAGTTTCTATTTTTCTACTATTGCTGTAAATTCAGTTTGCACTCGCATAATCTCTACACATCTTTTTTATTTCTTCCTCCCCAGATTAATAATGAATGATTCAGTCATTTGACAATATGGAACACTCATGGCCGTATTTAACATCAAACGTTTAAGTTGGAAAGTATAGATGGAAATACTGTCATCCTCATATGCTTATTATTCACACCAAAATACACAGAACATTGAGCATTTGCTAATTCACCATCAAATCTGAAAAAACATGTGCAGAGAGTGCATCCTCACCAAGTGGCAACATATGAAAAATTAACATTTAATGCAAGAAAGCGGAAGAAGTAAAATATGATTCCTCAGTAAACCGAATGAAGCAGCAAAAACTGGAACAAATTTTTGCAGATGCAAACCTCATCACACGAACAGTGGAACATCTTGTCTTAAATTTTACTGTTCAGGGAACACAGC
The DNA here is from genome assembly GCF_901765095.1 of Microcaecilia unicolor. Taxonomy (NCBI): domain Eukaryota; kingdom Metazoa; phylum Chordata; class Amphibia; order Gymnophiona; family Siphonopidae; genus Microcaecilia; species Microcaecilia unicolor. The sequence continues at coordinate 28,736,558 of NC_044032.1, read as the reverse complement.
CTATAAGAATAGTGGAGTTGCCTGCATTTGTTGAACTGGTTACTGGTTTCCAGCCAAACAGGTCACTTTGAAGCAGAAAAATCTATGATTCTGCAGCAGGGATGAAACTGAAGCTGCTTGCAATTCTTCATTAATAGACATATGTCTCCTACCACAACAGATTGCCGGCTATTCCATAGAAAATCTTTCATTGGCGTGTCTGTCCACTGGATTGATAAAAGTCCTTAGACCGAAAGTTTGCTTGTCTAGCCTTAAGAAGATTGAATGGTTCACACGTTTGACGTTCTTGCATCGGTTCTAGAAGATATTCATAAGGAGCTTGCCAGATAAAAAAAAAACTGTTAGAACAGACAATGGCTCCAGTTTTGTGAAAGCCTTCTCTGTATTTGGACAGTATGACAACGATAATGAAGATGCAAATGATGAATTAGACGGCAAAGAAGTTGAGGCATTGGGTGTCTGTGGAACTTTCAGCTCCAGTGGAAACCATGTCTACAAGCTTATTCGTCATCAGTGATGTGCCTACCATACATTAAACCTGGTGTCTACTACTGATGCTGACAAAGCTGAATGTGATTCAGCCTACATGAAAATATCTCAGAGTGCATTTGCCAAATGCCAAGGACTTTGGAATAAATATGGAGGACCTCCATTGGCTGCTGCTCAGACTAGATCTTAAGAAAACTAAACCAGATACAATGCAACTCTGCATACCTGGCAGTTGAGAGACTTGTTCACCATCAGCATGGTGAAAAGAGATTTGATGATGTTTGCACTAAACTGAAAGTTCCAAGACTGACTGCAGGTGAGTTGTCTGTCTTGGCTGATTATGTTTCTATAATGAAACCTATTACTCAACCTTCGAGCATCCTGCAGTCAGAAGAGATGATGTCCATGGCCTACTTTCCAACCATTACCAGATTTCATCAGACACTCATTGACAAGAAAGCATCAATAACAGCTTGCAAGACTCTTGTGGCTGCCCTCATAAATGCAATTGATCAAAGCTTCTATGATCTATTTAATGATTCATTAGCGATTGCAGGAGCAACTCTGCATCCTAAGTTTCACACAGGGTGGGCCGAGAGTCAGACAACTTTGGACAAGGGTCTTCAACATATTAGACACCTCCTTGATAATTAACCTAATAAATGGGAAAATTATGTTCTTACCTTGGTAATTTTCTTTCCTTTAGTCATAGCAGATGAATCCATTACGAATGGGTTGTGTCCATCAACCAACAGGGGGAGATAGAGAGCACTGAAAAACCATAGTGCCTCATGGCCAGCTAGTGCCATCTGCCTCTTCAGTATTTGAAGCTTCCAAAGCAGTGTTACACCGCAAAGTAGAATAACATGAACTTTCCTCACAGCGGATGAACGCCCTTGAACAGGAGCAATAACACAAAGGAGGGACGAACTCAACCTCCTATAACAGAACAGAAATCCTGAAGACTGTTTTCCAACTTCTCCCAATGAGGGAACATATCTACAGGAAAAACTGAACATACAACAACATCAATCACACAAAGAATCACTGAGGGAGGGCTCATGGATTCATCTGCTATGACTAAAGGAAAGAAAATTACCAAGGTAAGAACCTAATTTTCCCTTCCTTGTCATCAAGCAGATGAATCCATTACGAATGGGATGTATCAAAGCAATTCCTAGACAGGGGGGGGGAACAAGCCACACCATGCGCCAGCACTTGTGCTCCAAAATGCGCATCTGTCCTGGCAGCCACATCCAGCCTGTAATGTTGGGCAAATGAAAGCTTAGAAGCCCATGTCGCTGCACTGCATATCTCTTGAAGAGAGAGTGCTCCAGTTTCAGCACAAGAAGAGGAAATTGCTCTTGTGGAATGTGCCTTAAAGGCTTCAGGCGGAGGCCAGCCAGACAACAGATAGGCTGAAAAAAATAGCTTCCTTGAGCCAACGGGCTATAGTGGCTTTAGACACTGGAGACCCTCTGCACGGACCTGAGAACAGGAAAAAAAGATGATCAGAGATCCCAAAAGCATTTGACATGCGCAGATACTGCAACAGAGCCCTTCGCACATCTAGGAGGTACAACTGCCCAAAGGCTTCCGGTAACTGCTCTCTGGAAAAGGAAGGCAGGAAAATAGGCTGGTTTAGGTGAAACGCTGAAACCACCTTAGGCAGGAAGGAAGGCACTGTACGTACCATAACTCCGGACTCTGATAATTGCAGAAATGGGTCTCGACAGGACAGCGCCTGGATCTCAGACACCCGTCTCGCCGAAGTAATGGCCACCAAAAAGACCGTCTTGTCCTGAGTGTGCGGTACTTTGTGGACCGTGGTATTGCTTAGCACCTGTTTGGTCTACCCTAGGCCTTGGCCAAGGTCATAGTAACATACATAGTAGATGACGGCAGAAAAAGACCTACATGGTCCATCCAGTCTGCCCAAGACAAACTCATATGTGTATACCTTACCTTGAATTTGTACCTGTCCTTTTCAGGGCACAGACCATATAAGTCTGCCCAGCAGTATTTCCCGCCTCCCAACCACCAGTCCTGCCTCCCATCACTGGCTCTGGTACAGACCGTATAAAGTCTGCCCTCCCCTATCCTCGCCTCCCAACCACCACCCCCTCTTCCCCCCAACTGCTCCGCCACCCAATTTCAGCTAAGCTTCTGAGGATCCATTCAATCCTGTGCAGAAGGAATGGATCCTCAGAAGCTTAGCTGAAATTGGGTGGCGGAGCAGTTGGGGGGAAGAGGGGGTGGTGGTTGGGAGGCGAGGATAGGGGAGGGCAGACTTATACAGTCTGTACCAGAGCCGGTGATGGGAGGCGGGAAATACTGCTGGGCAGACTTATATGGTCTGTGCCCTGAAAAGGACAGGTACAAATTCAAGGTAAGGTATACACATATGAGTTTGTCTTGGGCAGACTGGATGGACCATGCAGGTCCTTCCTAAGCCTCGGCCTAGGCTCACAATCAGATTAACAGTTAACACTTCTTTTGTTGAAGGGCAGCTGCCAACAACACTAAAAAGCTATTGTGCACCCCTACTGAAAAAGGGCTCACTTGACCTCAACTCAATGACTGGTTAATTTGAAATGAATTGGCTAGACCCATGTCAATTTGGCTTCAGACTTGGTATGGAACAGAGACCGTTCTTGTGTCCCTTTCTTGATGGTGACCTGCCTTGGAACTAATTTTGCTGGATTTCTCTGCATCCTTCAACAGTGTGGCTCATAATATCATGCTTACAAGACTGGCAGAAACAGGTATCAATGGCACAGTATTTACATGGGTCAAATCCTATTTGTCAAACAACAATCAATTCTGCTCAACAACAGCACATCATTACATTGGGCACTAAACTGTGGGGTGCCACAGGGATCCATACAGTCTCCAATTTTATTTAATGCCTACATCAAACCTCTAGATGAGCTGCTTCTGTTGATGGACACAAATTTCTACATTATGCTGATGATGTGTAACTACTTATAACCACTGAACCAGATCTACCCACAGCTCTGAATAAACTGACTGCCTTCTTAACCGCAACTCAGGAATGGGCAAACAAACTCTGCCAGAACCAAAGCAAAACAGAGATTCTTTGGGTATCTAACACAAGTGAAAATCACACAAATATCAGATTCACTCCCTAAATAAGGACAGCCCAAAACATCCAGTACAATGATTCTGTTTTGGGTTACCTAAGACACGTGAACAAATACATAACTTCAAAATACTTTTGGGAAGTACGAACTTCCCCCTAAAATCACAAGTCAGGAATCTTAGGTTACTGCTGACTCACTCACTCATTCACACTAATCCTGCAAATTCAAACAACCTTTAAAAATTGTCTCATCACTTATGGCAGTTACAAAATCTCTCTCCATATATTGAAAAGACTAGTCTGACCACAGTGGTTCATACCATGATAACATCACAACTAGTCTACTGCAATGTCCTGTACACTGGTCAAACCAAAAAGTCTGCAGCAGCTCCTCCAACTAAGGTCAAAACAAAAACCAAAAGGTCAAGGTAAGAAAAACCCCAATGTGTAATCCAACAGCCAAAGAACATTTCTTCACATTTGTCGAGCTTCAAGCGTCCGTTGAGCCTTCACTGTTTGGCAGTGATTTTATTACATTTTACCCTGCTTTTTGCACCCCCAGTTTGTGATTTTCATCATTTGCTTGTCCCATGAAGCAAACAGTAGTTCCGTCGAAACACGGCCCCGTGTCGTGTCACATATGTATCTGGTGCTGAATAAAGTTACTTCAATTTACCTTTGGCTGACGAGATTTCTTGGTCCACCCCTACTCTCCTTGGCAGCTCCAACTAATCCAAAATGCTGCAGCACGATTTATAGAAGGCTGCAAGAGGTGTGACCACATCACACCCTTCCTGCAAAAACTACACTGGCTACCAGTACCTTACAGGGCTAAATTTAAAACTGTTTGATTTTCAAGGCCCTCTGACAAAAATGGGCCAGAGTACAAGTCATGATATAGATAGAAAACAGTAGGGTTGAATAGTCAATTTTCTGAATAGAGAGAGGTTAATGGTGGAGTGCCCCAGGGATCTGAATTGGAACTCAAGTGACATGATCATATTTGCACAAAATTTTCCAAAATAGTTACATCTTAAGTGGATTATGAGGAATTGCAGGGGTACCTTGTGAGACTGAGAATCCAGACAGCAGATAAAATTTAATGTGGACTAGTGTAACATGATGCGTATAGGGAAGGATAAACTACAGCTACAGGATGCCGAGCTCCACATTAGGAATCACAACCTAAAAATGTATCTAGACATTACGGTCAATACAAGCCCTCTGTGTGGCTGTGGTGTAAAAAAAAAAAAGCATACTATGTTAAAAGGAACAGAGAACAAAATGGAGAATTCCACCTTGAGTGCTGTGTACTATTTGGGTCAAAAATATAATCAGAGACTTTGAAAATGTACAGAGAAAGGTGACTGCAATAACAACAGGATGGAAGGACTCTCATATGAGGAAATGCTTTAAAGGCTAGGGTTTGAGCTTGGAGAAGAGATGGCTGAGAAGAGATAAAACAGACTATAAAATGAGTGGAGTGGAATGGAACAGGTAAAGACTAATTGTGGTACAAAAGCTGAATGAATACAACTCCTTGAGGCAGTGGGAGGGAAAACGATCTTGATTAGTTGAATACTGCTAGTAATATTTGGCGATGATATGTAGATATAACCAAGACATCATGTTTGGCTGCCTTTATGACTGGCATGGTGGAGACTCGACAATCAATGTTTAAGCTTGGGTGACAGGTGCAGCTCTAACCACCTTGTTGGGCAGACTGGATAGACCCTGCGGGTCTTTGTCTGCCATCACTTATGTTGCGGTGCAAGGTGTGCAGTGCACTTTTGCCAGGATGGGAATGTGGTTTTGGATATGTTGGTAGAACAACTGACTTGAATTCTGACACCTTCGGAAGGAACTTAGGATGGGTATGGAGGGCCACTTTATTACGATGAAACTTTGTGTATGGATAAATAAGCATCAAGTTTGTTTCCTTGTTTCTGGGGTCCATAGTCCATTTCCCACCTTTGTTCTCGTCTTTACTATACCCCACTGGATCTCAGAGTTCTCCACCTGTGTGTAAGAAGATGTCCTGCTTCTCCTTGGAAAATAGTTTTTCCTTCAAAGCACAGTTAGGCTGTGGAATAAATTGTTGGAGATGTGGTAAAAGCAATTAGCACAGCTGGGTTTAAAAAAATTTTTGGCAGCTTCCTGGAGAAAAATTTTATAAACAAAGTAGATTTGGGAAAAGTCACTGTTTTCCCTGGGGATAAGCAGCATGGAAGTCTTGCTTCTTTTTTAGGATTCTGCCAGATAGTTTTGACCTGGATAGGTCACCCTTAGAAACAGGATACTCAGCTTGATGTATCTTTGGTCTATGGCAGTTATGTTCCTTCCAGAGTGAAAACGGAAGGACAACGCCAAAAACAAGGAAATGATTTAACTTTGAAACACAGTGGGGATACAATTGCCTACACCACAAATATTTTATATGTACTGGATATTCCACCTTTGGTGCTCAACTGCAATGAATTAAAATAGCTTGGGGCCAAGCATTAGCTTGCTTTGTATTCTCATACCTATTGTGTACTATGCTGCTTAACTTATTGTCATACTTTAGACAGACAATTGTTTAAAACATAGTACACCTAAACTTCAGCCCTCAAAAAGAGCCAAGGATGAAACTCAACGTAACAGATGGTTCTACGGAGGCACTGGAGGTTCAGTTTTTATTTAGGGTTTATTGGACTTAATATACCACTACTTTATCGAAGCACAGCATTTACAACTCAACAAATAGAAACAGAATAGAACAGAAAATCACTGCTAATAAAAAAAGAGAAGCAAATAGCAGAAAATTAAAAATAAAAAATTAGAAAAACAGACATGCTCCATACTATCCATTCCAACACATCCTAGTCAGAGAAAGCCTGATGGAATAGAAAAATTATGCCCCACCTGATAATTTTCTATGCTTTAATCGCAACAGATGAGTCAATAAAGTGTGGGTTATATCTGTCTACCAGCAGGTGGAGACAGAAGATAAAAACTGAGCACCAATATATAGTAGGACTGTCATTGCCTCAGCCAGCCAATATTTCACTAAGCAACAAAAGAAACATGAACCACAAGCTTCTCCTTCCTCACTGTAAATTTGAAGAAATCACCCACAACCCCAGAGCCTGACCTAAAGAAACAGATCTAAACAGAAAAAAACAGGACAGAATGGCATCTGTTGTGATTAAAGGAAAGAAAATCATCTTCAGGTAAGAATTTTTCTTCTATTACATCAGCAACAGAAGAGTCCCTAAAGTTAGTAAAGCAGTCCTCAGGAAGGGTGGGTTCCCGAGACCGCAGCAAGGACCAACGCTCCGAAGGACTCATCCATCCTAGTTGCACCTGGAGAACCACAGGCGGAGATTTGCCCATAAGAAAATAAAAGAAATTTCCTTTTTTAGCCCATGCACGATGGTCACCTTTGAAACCGACGCGCCCATATTTGGCCTGGAGTACACAACAAATAGTTAAGGTTATTAAGCAGGATATCACTAAAAAGATAACAAAAGCAAGCAGAAATCAGAAGATGACACCTTTAGCCACTGTCTTAAAAGAACCTGTCACTTAAGATCATCATTACTCACCTTGTTCTTGTTGTTGAATGCCAGGGCTCGGACCTTGCAGTTGTCAGGATTAGTGTTCTCCTTTGGAATATCTTTCAAGGCAGTGTGCGTGATGTGAGAATAGACAGGGACTCTTGCAAGGCTATGCCTGGCATCCGTTTTACTCAGCACGTCTTCTGTCACCTCCCATAGGCCCATTGAGCCATCTCGTGATCCTAAATAAAACCATTTGCCTCATTTTTATTATACCAAATACAGTTTCTAGTTAACAGTACCTTAGCAGCAAACCATACTGGATTTCTAACAGCTGAGCTTAACTCCTATGCTATGACTCACTGCAATATACACGGCACTAGGTCACCCAATCTGTGAAACAGTTTGAATTTCAGCATTTCATGATTTTTTCAAATGATCTTGTGATCCCAGGATTATAAACCTGATTTTTAGCCTCCCCTTCTGTGTGTGACAAGTACAGAGATGCTGTTACCTGAACCACTTGGGCAGGAGCTAAGCCCTTGACAGTTTCCTGCTTATAAGATGGTGCCAGGAAGCTGCAGGAAACCTCAGAGCAAGAGTCATTCACTTCCAAATAGAGGAAAAAAAAAAGTGACATTTTTGGTAGCTGCTCTTCTTCCTTACCACATGTGGTACTGCGTCTACATCCTAATTGTCAGGGCATGAAATACTGCAGTGCCAATGCACAATTTTTTCAGAAGACACAGATTACAGATGGAAAACAAAAAACGAAAACTACTAAAAGCATCCCATACATTTTACATTCAACAGAAATTACATGAAACAGCCAGAAACCAGTACAGATCAGCAGCTGTTAAGGGTGGAACCATCTACTATTTACTACTATTACTACTACTATTTAGCATTTCTATAGCGCTACAAGGCATACGCAGCGCATCTACCCAGGGTAAGCACTGATGATTTTAAATAGAATATTTTTAAAAATTCAAAGCAATTTTTAACACATTTTAAAACATTTTTGATCTAGCTCAATTATTAATAAATCATAACTTCTATCCCATTAACATATTTACTAACAGCAGTACATGGATATGACATTACAAACTTTATGAATCCTTTACAGGTGGCATATGTGTACATAGTTGACCTTTTACACCTCTCCCTCAAAGCTTGAAGGCAATGAGAGTCAAGGAGGATTTTAGAGGAAAAGGGAGAGAGTCTGGATATTTAGTTCAACTAATATGCTGTCTACATCAAAATAATAGGTGGACACAAATGCAAGCTATAGCGGAGACCAACAGGAAACTGAGCGGGAACGGCCGCGCGCCGGGTCCTCCTGCAAAGATCTGGAATTTACTTGGAAAGTTCTTCCGTTTCCTGGGCCACCGACCCATCAGTGAGAACAAGCAGCCTTGCTTGTCCTCGGAGAATAATAGTTACTCTTTGCTGAGTTTGATAAGCGGCTATATTAATTTTATGCTTCAGAAAGTTAAGTGGTAGCAAAGCAGTGCTTTGTTTTTTCTTTTTTCATACACAGCACCTATTTATTTATTTCTGACATTTATATCCCACATTATCCCAAACAAGTTTGAGTTCAATGTGGCTTACAATAAACAGTATTGGATACATAACTAAGAATAATGAATAAGAAAGTAATTTGTTGTAAGAATCCAACTTTACAATGCAGTATCATAAACATTCTGGGATAGCTAAGGATGTTTAACATACAGAAAATCTATTATGAATGAGAAATTGTACATGAAGCAAAGAGAAGGTTAATGGTAAATAGAGTAATAACCAATTCAGGTATTATTAGTTTGAGATATGGTCGTTCTTTGTGAGGGTTTGTTTGAATAAGCACGATTTGAAGATTTTGCGATATCTAGTATATTCCTGTATATTTCTTATATTGAGTGATAAGGAGTTCCACCATTTGGTTCGTAGGTAAGTGAAGTCTGCAGAGTGGACAATTTTGTAGATCATTTTTTTGCAATTTTGGAGGTGTAGTCAGATAGTTTCTTGCCTCATACTTAATGTTTCTTTGAGGTAAGTTTATTAATGGTACCATATAATCTGGAGCTGTGCCATTTAGTATTTGAAAGATAAAGGTACATAATTTGAAGGTGATTCTCGCTTTGATGAGAAGCCAGTGTAATTTCATTAATAAAGGGGAGGCACTTTCAAAACTGGCTGCAGTGTTTTGAGCTGTTTGGAGTTTTTTTCAACAGGTACCCCTTACAGCCAGCATATATGGCTTTACAATAATCAAACTGGGATAATGTTAACGATTTTACCAATAATCTGAAATAGGGTCTGATCCTTTTTAGTTTCCAAAGAGACCTGAAAGAGTTTGTGATTACTGAGGAAACTTGAGTATCAAATGTTAAATGTTTGTCTATAATTATACCTAGAATTTTCACATTATTGTCAATGGGGAATAAAGTGTTGTCAATTGTGAAACTATTGTAGTATTGCTATCCAATTACGTATTCAGTATTATTAGACACTATTTTTTTTTTTTTTTGGGGGGGGGGGGAAGGTTAGGAGTGAGGATTGCAATATGAGCACAGAAGGTAGGATATTCAGTCTTGCAGATTCTTAGGAACATTCTTGTTGACATTCTATGGCATTTTAAAGCCAGTTTTTAAAGAAGTATTTTAAGGTCATTAAAATGTTCTTTTTTTTTCATGGCAGTGTATTTTTGCACCCGATTTCAATTTTCTTTTTTCTTACAACGTGTTACAGTTTTGAATGAGCCTTTCAGATTTTGCTATTAGTTGGAGTATTTATTTGGTAAGACATGCAGATTGTAAATTGGTTGCTACACACATCCTTGGTACCAATATAATGTATAATAAAGTTACATACATATATATAGTTTTTTGGTTTTGCAAAGCCCCGCCAGCCAAATAGACTTCCGCCACTTCCCATTGCTTGTTTCCGGCTCTGAGCAGCATGCCAGGACTTCTTGTGCATGCTCTAAGAATTGTGATCAGATAGAAAAATACTAACAGCTATGGAGCTAACACAACCCAAAACAATCTAAAAAAACAGAGATGGTAAACAACTAGCTCCATTTGCCCCAAATGAATGACCTGAGATTGACAACCGCCCCCCCCCCCCCCCCCCCCCAAAGTACTTATAATCATTAGGGTCTATGTCTATATCAAACAATTTAATTTAGAACAAGTTATCACTTTTCATTTCTTTACAGTGGCAAATGACAGGAGGATGTTTGGCAAGTAAAAGGTTATCTAGACCTTCTGAAGTGAGCTGAAAACCTCTCATTTTTGTTAAATTGTACAATTTAACAAAAAATGCAAAATACATTTAATGGACTAGACTAAAGACTTCCTTTTACTGACAACCCAAAGTAAAAGGGAGCTTCCCTGCCAGATAACATTTAATACCAGCAGCATTAAATTATCTGAAGGAGAATAAAAGAAATAACTAACCAAGATGCTGCTAACTATTTTTAAATTGAAATCTGTTTATTGACGTTAAGAAAAACATACATTTACCATGACTCAACACAAAACATTATTGCTTAACAGGCTTCTGTCAATTCCTCTTTCAACGTCAAATCTGTTTCTTCTTTTATCCCCCAGCAATCTGCTTCCCCCCCCCACCATCCTCCCTTCCGTTTTATTATATCAAAGATCTTTGATATTTGGCAAAGTTTTAACAATCTGTTTCGTAACATCCCGATAAAATACAGATCAACATCCAACAAGTATAATACTTCTGCCCCATTCAACAAGCTAGTATCCTTTGTTTCCCCCCCCCCCCCCCCCCCCAATCTCTCTCGCAAAAAAAAAAAAACAAACCCTGCACAGGTCTCTCACAGACTATTCAGTACTAAACTACGAGCTTTCGAGGATAGTGTCTGTATGTAGAAATCCCATATCTCTAGGAACGCTTTTCTTCTCTTTGGCGAGGACCCCACCACCCTACGCTCCTGCAGCAGTAACTCATACAATAGATTTCTCCAATGCCAATAATCCGGCAAAAGCGAATGCTACATACCTGTAGAAGGTATTCTCCGAGGACAGCAGGCTGATTGTTCTCACTGATGGGGCTGCCGTGGACGTCACCCATCAGTGAGGACAAGCAGGCTGCTTGTTCTCACTGATGGGTGACGTCCACGGCAGCCCCTCCAATCGGAAACTTCACTAGCAAAGTCCTTTGCTAGCCCTCGCGCGCCCGCGCGCACCGCGCATGCGCGGCCGTCTTCCCGCCCGAAACCGGCTCAAGCCGGCCAGTCCAGTATGTAGCAAGACAATACACTTCAAGGGAAGACACAACTCCAAAGGGGAGGCGGGCGGGTTTGTGAGAACAATCAGCCTGCTGTCCTCGGAGAATACCTTCTACAGGTATGTAGCATTCGCTTTCTCCGAGGACAAGCAGGCTGCTGTTCTCACTGATGGGGTATCCCTAGCCCCCAGGCTCACTCAAAACAACAACCATGGTCAATTGGGCCTCGCAACGGCGAGGACATAACTGAGATTGACCTAAAAATTTTTACCAACTAACTGAGAGTGCAGCCTGGAACAGAACAAACAGGGCCCTCGGGGGGTGGAGTTGGATCCTAAAGCCCAAACAGGTTCTGAAGAACTGACTGCCCGAACCGACTGTCGCGTCGGGTATCCTGCTGCAGGCAGTAATGGGATGTGAATGTGTGGACAGAAGCCCACGTCGCAGCTTTGCAAATTTCTTCAATGGAGGCTGACTTCAAGTGGGCTACCGACGCAGCCATGGCTCTAACATTATGAGCCGTGACATGACCCTCAAGAGCCAGCCCCGCCTGGGCGTAAGTGAAGGAAATGCAATCTGCTAGCCAATTGGATATGGTGCGTTTCCCTACAGCCACTCCCCTCCTATTGGGATCAAAAGAAACAAACAATTGGGCGGACTGTCTGTGGGGCTGTGTCCGCTCCAGGTAGAAGGCCAATGCTCTCTTGCAGTCCAATGTGTGCAGCTGACGTTCAGCAGGGCAGGAATGAGGACGGGGAAAGAATGTTGGCAAGACAATTGACTGGTTCAGATGGAACTCCGACACGACCTTTGGCAGGAACTTAGGGTGAGTGCGGAGGACTACTCTGTTGTGATGAAATTTAGTGTAAGGGGCCTGGGCTACCAGGGCCTGAAGCTCACTGACTCTACGAGCCGAAGTAACTGCCACCAAGAAAATGACCTTCCAGGTCAAGTACTTCGGATGGCATGAATCCAGTGGCTCAAAAGGAGGTTTCATCAGCTGGGTGAGAACGACATTGAGATCCCATGACACTGTAGGAGGCTTGACAGGGGGCTTTGACAAAAGCAAACCTCTCATAAAGCGAACCACTAAAGGCTGTCCTGAGATCGGCTTACCTTCCACTTGGTAATGGTATGCACTGATTGCACTAAGGTGAACTCTGACGGAGTTGGTCTTCAGACCAGACTCAGACAAGTGCAGAAGGTATTCAAGCAGGGTCTGTGTAGGACAAGAGCGAGGATCTAGGGCCTTGCTGTCACACCAGACGGCAAACCTCCTCCAATGAAAGAAGTAACTTCTCTTGGTGGAGTCTTTCCTGGAAGCAAGCAAGATGCGGGAGACACCCTCTGGCAGACCCAAAGAGGCAAAGTCTACGCCCTCAACATCCAGGCCGTGAGAGCCAGGGACTGGAGGTTGGGATGCAGAAGAGCCCCTTCGTCCTGCGTGATGAGGGTCGGAAAACACTCCAATCTCCACGGTTCTTCGGAGGATAACTCCAGAAGAAGGGGGAACCAGATCTGACGCGGCCAAAAAGGAGCAATCAGAATCATGGTGCCTCGGTCTTGCTTGAGTTTCAACAAAGTCTTCCCCACCAGAGGGATGGGAGGATAAGCATACAGGAGGCCCTCCCCCCAATCCAGGAGGAAGGCATCCGACGCCAGTCTGCCGTGGGCCTGAAGCCTGGAACAGAACTGAGGGACCTTGTGGTTCACTTGAGATGCGAAGAGATCCACCAGGGGGGTGCCCCACGCCTGGAAGATCTGTCGCACTACACGGGAATTGAGCGACCACTCGTGAGGTTGCATAATCCTGCTCAACCTGTCGGCCAGACTGTTGTTTACGCCTGCCAGATATGTGGCTTGGAGCACCATGCCTTGACGGCGAGCCCAGAGCCACATGCTGACGGCTTCCTGACACAGGGGGCGAGATCCGGTGCCCCCCTGCTTGTTGACATAGTACATGGCAACCTGATTGTCTGTCTGAATTTGGATAATTTGGTGGGACAGCCGATCTCTGAAAGCCTTCAGAGCGTTCCAGATCGCTCGCAACTCCAGAAGATTGATCTGTAGATCGCTTTCTTGGAGGGACCACCTTCCTTGGGTGTGAAGCCCATCGACGTGAGCTCCCCATCCCAGGAGAGACGCATCCGTGGTCAGCACTTTTTGTGGCTGAGGAATTTGGAAGGGGCGTCCCAGAGTCAAATTGGAGCAAATCGTCCACCAATACAGGGATTCGAGAAAACTCGTGGACAGGTGGATCACGTCCTCTAGACCCCCAGCGGCCTGATACCACTGGGAGGCTAGGGTCCATTGAGCAGATCTCATGTGAAGGCGGGCCATGGGAGTCACATGAACTGTGGAGGCCATGTGGCCCAGCAATCTCAACATCTGCCGAGCTGTGATCTGCTGGGACGCTCGCACCCGCGAGACGAGGGACAACAAGTTGTTGGCTCTCGCCTCTGGGAGATAGGCGCGAGCCGTCCGAGAATCCAGCAGGGCTCCGATGAATTCGAGTTTCTGCACTGGGAGAAGATGGGACTTTGGGTAATTTATCACAAACCCCAGTAGCTCCAGGAGGCGAATAGTCATCTGCATGGACTGCAGGGCTCCTGCCTCGGATGTGTTCTTCACCAGCCAATCGTCGAGATATGGGAACACGTGCACCCCCAGCCTGCGAAGCGCCGCTGCTACCACAGCTAGGCACTTTGTGAACACCCTGGGCGCAGAGGCGAGCCCAAAGGGTAGCACACAGTACTGGAAGTGGCGTGTGCCCAGCTGAAATCGCAGATACTGTCTGTGAGCTGGCAGTATCGGGATGTGTGTGTAGGCATCCTTCAAGTCCAGAGAGCATAGCCAATCGTTTTGCTGAATCATGGGGAGAAGGGTGCCCAGGGAAAGCATCCTGAACTTTTCTTTTACGAGATATTTGTTCAGGGCCCTTAGGTCTAGGATGGGACGCATCCCCCCTGTTTTCTTTTCCACAAGGAAGTACCTGGAATAGAATCCCAGCCCTTCTTGCCCGGATGGCACGGGCTCGACCGCATTGGCGCTGAGAAGGGCGGAGAGTTCCTCTGCAAGTACCTTCTTGTGCTGGAAGCTGTAAGACTGAGCTCCCGGTGGACAATTTGGAGGTTTTAAGGCCAAATTGAGGGTGTATCCCTGCCGGACTATTTGCAGAACCCACTGGTCGGAGGTTATGAGAGGCCACCTTTGGTGAAAAGCTTTCAACCTCCCCCCGACTGGCAGGTCGCCCGGCACGGACACTTGGATGTCGGCCATGCTCTGCTGGAGCCAGTCAAAAGCTCGTCCCTTGCTTTTGCTGGGGAGCCGCGGGGCCTTGCTGAGGCGCACGCTGCTGACGAGAGCGAGCGCGCTGGGGCTTAGCCTGGGCCACAGGCTGTCGGGAAGGAGGATTGTACCTACGCTTGCCAGAAGTATAGGGAACAGTCTTCCTTCCCCCGAAAAATCGTCTACCTGTAGAGGTAGAAGCTGAAGGCTGCCGGCGGGCGAACTTGTCGAATGCGGTGTCCCGCTGGTGGAGAGACTCTACCACCTGTTCAACTTTTTCGCCAAAAATGTTGTCCGCACGGCAAGGCGAGTCCGCAATCCGCTGCTGGAGTCTATTCTCCATGTCGGCGGCACGCAGCCATGAGAGCCTGCGCATCACCACACCTTGAGCAGCGGCCCTGGACGCAACATCAAAAGTGTCATAAACTCCTCTGGCCAGGAATTTTCTGCACGCCTTCAGCTGCCTGACCACCTCCTGAAAAGGCTTGGCTTGCTCGGGGGGAAGAGCATCAACCAAGCCCGCCAACTGCCGCACATTGTTCCGCATGTGGATGCTCGTGTAGAGCTGGTAAGACTGGATCTTGGACACGAGCATAGAGGAATGGTAGGCCTTCCTCCCAAAGGAGTCTAAGGTTCTAGCGTCTTTGCCCGGGGGCGCCGAAGCATGTTCCCTAGAACTCTTAGCCTTCTTTAGGGCCAGATCCACAACTCCAGAATCATGAGGCAACTGCGTGCGCATCAGCTCTGGGTCCCCATGGATCCGGTACTGGGACTCGATCTTCTTGGGGATGTGGGGATTACTTAATGGCTTGGTCCAGTTCGCAAGCAATGTCTTTTTCAGGACATGGTGCAAGGGAACAGTGGACGCTTCCTTAGGTGGAGAAGGATAGTCCAGGAGCTCAAACATTTCAGCCCTGGGCTCGTCCTCCACAACCACCGGGAAGGGGATGGCCGTAGACATCTCCCGGACAAAGGAGGCAAAAGACAGACTCTCGGGAGGAGAAAGCTGTCTCTCAGGAGAGGGAGTGGGATCAGACGGAAGACCCTCAGACTCCTCGTCAGAGAAATATCTGGGATCTTCCTCTTCCTCCCACGAGGCCTCACCCTCGGTGTCAGACACAAGTTCACGGACCTGTGTCTGCAACCTCGCCCTGCTCGACTCTGTGGAGCCACGTCCACGATGGGGGCGTCGAGAGGTAGACTCCCTGGCCCGCATCGGCGAAGCTCCCTCCGCCGACGTAGTCGGGGAGCCTTCCTGGGAGGTGGCCGCGGTCGGCACCGCACGCGGTACCGACGTCGGGGACCTCAACCTGGGCGATGGGCCAGCCGGCGCCACGCTCGACGGTACCGGAGGCGCAAGCACCGCCGGTACCGGAGGGGTAGGGCGCAACAGCTCTCCCAGAATCTCTGGGAGAACGGCCCGGAGGCTCTCGTTTAGAGTGGCTGCGGAGAAAGGCTGAGAGGTCGATGCAGGCGTCGACGTCAGAACCTGTTCCGGGCGTGGAGGCTGTTCCGGGCTGTCCAGAGCGGAGCGCATCGACACCTCCTGAACAGAGGGTGAGCGGTCCTCTCGGTGCCGATGCCTGCTGGGTGCCGAATCCCTCGGCGACCCAGAGCTCTCGGTGCCGACACGGGGAGGAGACCGGTGTCGATGCTTCTTCGATTTCTTCCGAAGCATGTCACCGGAGCTCCCCGGCACCGACGAGGAGGACGTCGAATCCATCCGTCGCTTCCTCGGGGCCGAGACTGAAGAAGGTCGATCTCGGGGGGGCTGTACCGCAGGAGCCCTCAGGGTAGGAGGAGACCCACCCGAGGGCTCACCGCCACCAGCAGGGGAATGGACAGCCCTCACCTGCACTCCACCCGATGCACCACCGTCCGACGACATCAGCAGACGAGGTCCTGGTACCACCGACGTCGATGCAGCTATCCGATGTCTCGGCGCCGATGCAGAGGCCCGATGCCTCGATGCACTCGATGCAGGGGCGGCGAGGAAGATGGTCTGGACGCTGACGACGTCGATGCACTCGAAGATCCCGGTGCCGATGCCGACGAAGAGCCCGAGAACAACACGTTCCACTGGGCTAGTCTCGCTACCTGAGTCCGCCTTTGAAGCAGGGAACACAGACTACAGTTCTGAGGGCGGTGCTCGGCCCCCAGACACTGAAGACACGACGAGTGTCGATCAGTGAGCGAGATAACCCGGGCGCACTGGGTGCACTTCTTGAAGCCGCTGGAAGGCTTCGATGTCATGGGCGGAAAAATCACGCCGGCGAAATCAAAAGCCGAAATGGCGAAATTTGGAGCACCAAAATTTAGAGGGAGAAAAAAATCTCGACCGAGGCCGAAAGAGGCCTACCCCGACGACGAAAGAAAACTTACCGGGGCAAAAAAGCTAGAAGTACGGGGAGGATTTACACGAAACCCGGCGAGGGGTTTCCGGAGCACTTCCCGACTAGGACAAAGCTTTCCCGAAGGAAAAAAAACACGTTCAAAACAAATTGGACGCGCGAGGTCGACTTTCCGGGGCTCGACACGGCGAAAACACGACCGTACCGAGTGCGGACAAAAGAAGACTGGCCGGCTTGAGCCGGTTTCGGGCGGGAAGACGGCCGCGCATGCGCGGTGCGCGCGAGGGCTAGCAAAGGACTTTGCTAGTGAAGTTTCCGATTGGTGGGGCTGCCGTGGACGTCACCCATCAGTGAGAACAAGCAGCCTGCTTGTCCTCACTGATGGGTGACGTCCACGGCAGCCCCATCAGTGAGAACAAGCAGCCTGCTTGTCCTCGGAGAATCCTCACTTATCCACTTGGACATAATAAGTTTCTTCCCAAGCAAACTTGCTTTTCGGACGAACTGCCGGGCCCCCTTGTGTGGAAGTTTGAAAACTTCATATTGATCAAGCAGGACCCCCAGGGGAGAAAACTGAATCTTGCTCTGCACTACCCGTTCCAGATATTGAGCTATTTGCTGCCAGAAAGTGACAATCCTTCTACACTCCCACAGGGAGTGAAATATCGTCCCCTCTCCCAGTTGACACTTAGAGCTGCAAACTATTTTTAACCCGCTAGGAGTCCTGGTACCTTCTAATGTCTCAATGCCTGCTGGATTTTGCACATTAATATTAGAAAATAGGCTAAAACTTCCTAATAACTGGAAATGGTTCCCCTTTTGCCATTCATGACAGCTCTAACATTTTAGCATAAAGATGCTAGTTAACTGGCAGAACTGAATCTTTATGCTGCTCTGATCACTCCCCTTTCGAAGGCTGGAATACATCCCATCTTTCTTCTCCTCCTCCTAACAAAAGTCATTGTAAGGTTTCCCACCCCCCATCAAAAAAAAAAAAAAAACTAGACATCCTTACCAGAAACAGCCATGGTATCACTAATCCAAGCAATAGAAAATATCCAGTCTTTATGCCCATCCTTAAAAAGAAAAAAAAAATTATAGAAGTTAATTCTGAATCAAAGTAGAATCACAGGAACCAATTCATGGTATCAACAGTGTACAGAACAAAGATTTGTGATTATCAAGGTCTGCAGGGAAAGTAAAGAACACTATATCCTGCAGTTTTTTTTTTTTTACCTGAAAGAAAGCAGATATTCCAATCAAGATTATGTTGGTAAACAATAAGATGACCAAGGTGATTAAATATACAGAATTATTCAAATATATTTTTATATTGTTTTTGATCCATACTTCAGAGTCAGGGCTGGCTTAACCATTGGACCAGGTGAGGCTCCGGCCCAGGGTGCCAGCGATTTCCCTACTTCCTCACTTCTTTCACTCCCTGGGTCTTCCCTCTGCCATGTCCTGCCCACAGGAAATTGCATCAGTGTAGGCAGGACATGGCAGAAGGGAAGACCCAGGGGCTGGCCAAAGGCTGCCTGTCATGCCAACAACCAACAAACTTTACAGGACCACAGAGGAGTGCAAAGAGGTGAGGGAACAATGCCGGACCAGCAGGGAGGGGGACAGAGACTAAACAGGGAAGGGGAAAAGGGATGAGAAATGCCGACTCCAAGGGGTCAAGTACAAACTTAGATTGTGAGCCCTCCAGGGACAGGGAAATACCCAGTGTACCTAAATGTAACTCACCTTGAGCTACTACTGAAAAAAGTGTGAGCAAAATCCAAATAAATAAATATTCAGACTCCATTTACAGGGTCTACACACAAACATACTTTACTTTTTGTAGATATACAGAAGTGAGAAACTGGATGTTAGAATTATAGAATAAAAATATGAACACATAGAACACAAAAAGCAACCCAAAATGGAACCATAAGGTGAAACAGTCAAACCTAATAACTGCATTTCATTTAGTAGGGCTGGGTACCCCTGGACAAGCGGACGTTATCCATTTCTGCTGACAGATGGAGGTAGAGGAACTAATCTTTCCAAGTGAGACCAGTAGGTGATGTCACTGGGAAAGATCAACTCTATCTACTGGCAGGAAGGGGATAACACCCACTTGTCCAGGATGGTACAAAACCAGACACTAAGGAATATGCTATGTTTCATTTATTTATTCACTGGAATTTATTAGCTACCTTTTTTGTCCAGTGAAGACCACTTCTGGAATCCCAGGAGTGTAGCCTATGCTATGAAATTCTGAAAATTTGCATGAGCTTAGCCAATGTGCATATAAGTGAAATCAGGGTGTGTGAAATATAGAAAGAATCCTGAAAAATGGAATTAAGTACTTTTTAGTGTTTTATCAGCAATTAATAGAATTAGGTAAGCAGCCCTCTGCCACTTTTCTAAAAGCAATAAGTTTCCTTGAGGGAAAAATGGGAGTTCAAGTAACATAGTAGATGATGGCAGAAAAAGACCTGCACGGTCCATCCAGTCTGCCCAACAAGATAAACTCGTATGTGCTACTTTTTGTATATACCCTACTTTGATTTGTACTTGTCCTCTTCAGGGCACAGACAGTATAAATCTGCCCAGCACTATCCCCGCCTCCCAACCACCAGCTCTGGCACAGACCGTATAAGTCTGCCCAGCACTATCCCCGCCTCCCAACCACCAGCCCCGCCTCCCATCACCGGCTCTGGCACAGACTGTATAAGTCTGCCCAGCACTATCCCCGCCTCCCAACCACCAGTCCCGCCTCCCAACCACCAGCTCTGGTACAGACTGTATAAGTCTGCCCAGCACTATCCCTGCCTCCCAACCACCAGCCCCGTCTCCCATCACCAGCTCTGGCACAGACCGTATAAGTCTGCCCAGCACTATCCCCGCATCCCAACCACCAGCCCCGCCTCCTATCACCGGCTCTGGCACAGAACGTATAAGTCTGCCCAGCACTATCCCCGCCTCCCAACCACCAGTCCCGCCTCCCACCACCAGCCTCTCTCTAACCTACTAAAGTTGCTTACATGTAACAGCTGCTCAAGACATCAACCTGACAGCAGGGGCCACACTGATTTTCAGAGTTTTCTAGGAAATCCTATAGCGCCAAGCACCTATGAGCAAGTAGTGTGCCTCCGTTTCTTAATCAGGCTCACCTTACCTGTTAGAAGCAAATTTCACTCAGACAAACAGTTAACTATGGAGCTCCATGTGTGCGACATTAGTGAAGGGAGAGCTTTGAAAAGGAGAAACAGCAAATCTGACAGAGCGGTAATGTGTATTTTCTTTTTTTTTTTCCAAATAGGAAATGAACACAAAAACATGAATGAGCCCTTGAAGGCTAGAGCTGGTCTCTAATACTTGGAAACGAAATTGCCAGAAGCTGCTGTTGCATCAGGATTCAATATCTATAATAATGGAATGAAAGTTATAAATCTGCCCATCCTTACCATAAATAAAAGTAGGCAAGTTGTTCCCCAACAATGATTTTGTTTTTAAACCAAGCACTCTGCTTATGTATTGCTGGGGGGACAATGAATCATGTTGCATTTTCAAATTACTGCATTCTTCAGGAGAAAATGTACCCACTAAACAAGCAGATTGAAATGCTCTTCAGATACTTTTCCTCTACATAGGCAATGGAATGAGGTAGGCCATAAGGGCAATGGCCTTATGGTATTGATTTTGCCCAACACAGCTTCATTCAGCAATTTTCAAAAAGTAACATACCCACATACTTTCCCTTTGGAAATGGTTCAAAGTCCATTGAGAAGGATATGCTACCAACAAACTGGAAAATAATTTCTTGGACGTATCAATCCCACATTTCAGCAAAAACAAATAAAAAATAAACAAAACAAGTTGGGTGACAGGTCTCTAGTACACTAAAGATAGACAATGGCTGTTTTGCAATCTGAATTGCTATAGACCGTCACCTATGATATCTTTGCTACCCCGTAATATCCAACAGGTGGTTAAACCCTTGGCCATTTTGGGGGTCCAAAAAGGACTGCACAAGTGCCCCTATCCTGAGAACTTCCCACCTATACCGAACCTAGCTGATACAATGTACTGTTTATCTCAATGTTATTTCCTGTCAGAAAAGAACTTAGAAGCAGTGTTTCTCAATTCTTGGCAGACATACTCTTTGGGGTATATGAATCATGGGAAGGGAATACTCAGCAGCAACATCTTACTCAATTTTCTGGCTGCAATGAGCCGCCCAATTCTGGCAGAAAAAGCAAGCGTGCAGACTGCCAAAGACACAAGGGTAGGACGCAGTGCTGTTCCATGGGCCTTCGATATCTTCTTTGATGGGAGACTATGGCAAGATATAAAATATAGAATTCTTATGGGATTTGTTTTTGGCTAGAAGTTCTGTTTTAGAGCATATGGGAGATAGTTTGTTGTAATTGATTTTAGTGAGATCATCATCCAGTTGTCAATTTTGCTATTTAACAATAATTGAACAAAATACTGGGACAACAAATAAAATCTATCATAGACGTTCTACTCAATAAAACCCTCACCAAAACAAAGGGGGCTTAACCAAAACTAATTTAATATACTAATAAAGATTCAAAATAAACAAAATTATGATTTTTATAAGTGAACATTTCACAGACAGGTGGGAACAAATCTGCACTTTATAGTGTACTAATTACTAAATATTATTTCACTTGCTTTAGAACATAATAGCCATATAAGGTCAGACCAATGGTCCATCTAGCCCAGTATCCTGTTTGCTACAGTGGCCAATCCAGGAAACAAGTACCCGGCAGAAACTCAACATTCCATACTACCAATCCCAGGGCAAGCAGAAGCTTCTCCATGTCTGTCTCAATAGCAGAGTATGCACTAATCCTTCAGGAACTTGTCCAAACCATTTTTAAAACCAGATAAGCTAATCGCTGTTACCACATCCTCCAGCAACGAGTTCCAGAGCTTAACTATTCATCGAATGAGAAATAATTTCTATTTGTTTTAAAAGTATTTACATGTAACTTGAGCATCCCCTAGACTTCGTACTTTTTGAAAGAGTAAAAAAACAAAAAAAAAGCAACAACAATTCACTTCTACGTGTTCTACATCACTCAGGATTTTATAGACCTCAAACATATCTCCCCTCAGCAGTCTCTTTTCCAAGCTGAAGAGCCCTAACCTCTTTAGCCTTTCTTCATATGAGAGCGGTTCCATATGAGAAGGTACTGTCCTATTGTGGATTAAAAACTGGTTAAAATATAGAAAACAGATTAAGGTTAAATGGTCAGTATTCTCAATGGAGAAGGGTAGATAGTGGGGATCCCCAGGGGTCTGTGCTAGGACCACTGTTTTTTTAACATATTTATAAATGATCTAAGAGATGGGAGTAACCAGTGAGGTAATTAAATTTGCTGATGACACAAAGTTATTCAAAGTTGTTAAATCGCAAGATGATTGTGAAAAATTACAAAAGGACCTTATGAGACTGGGAGGCATATTTTCAAAGCACTTAGCCTTCCAAAGTTCCATAGAAACCTATGGAACTTTGGAAGGCTAAGTGCTTTGAAAATATGCCTCGGAGTGTCTAAATGGCAGATGACGTTTAATGTGAGCAAGTGCAAAGTGATGCATGTGGTAAAGAGGAACTTGAATTTATAGCTATGTAATGCAAGGTTCCATGTTAGGAGTCACCGGACAAGAAAGGGATCTAGGTGCCATCGTCGATAATACATTAAAACCCTCTGCTCAGTGTGTGGTGGCAGCAGCTAAGAAAGCAAAGAGAATGTTAGGTATTATAAGGAAAGGAATTAAAAACAAAAATGAGGACGTTATAATGCCTTTGTATCACTCCATGGTGCGACCTATATTATGTTCAATTCCGGTCGCCGCATCTCAAAAAAGATGTAGTGGAATTAGAAAAGGTACAGGGAAGGGCGACAAAAATGATAGAGGGGATGGGACGAGTTCCCTATGAGGAAAGGCTGAAGTGGCTAGGGCTGGAAACCAGATTTTACAACTTTGAATAACTTTGTGTTGTCAGCAAATTTAATTACCTCACTAGTTACTCCCATCTCTAGATCATTTATAAGTATGTTAAAAAGCAGCGGTCCTAGCACAGACCCCTGGGGAACCCCACTAACTACCCTTCTCCATTGATAATAGTGACAATTTAACCCTACCCTCTGCTCAGTTTTCTACCTTTTAACCAGTTTTAATCCACAATAGGCCACTACCTCCTATCCCATGACTCTCCAATTTCTTCTGAAGTCTTTCATGAGGTACTTTGTCAAATGTCTTTTGAAAATCCAGATACACAATATCAACCGGCTCACCTTTATCCACGTTTGTTCACCCCTTCAAAGAAATGTAATAGACTGGTGAGGCAAGATTTCCCTTCACTAAATTCATGTTGGCTTTGTCTCATTAATCCATGCTTTTGAATATGCTCTGTAATTTTGTTCTTTATAATAGTCTCTACCATTTTGCCCGGCACCGAAGTCAGTCTCACCGGTCTATAATTTCCCAGATCTCCTCTGGAACCTTTTTTTTTTTTTTAAATCGGCATTACATTGCCCACCCTCGATTTTAAGGATAAATTACATATTACTAACAATAGTACCACAAGTTCATTTTTCAATTCTATCAGTACTCTGGGATGAATACCATCCGGTCCAGGAGATTTGCTACTCTTCAATTTGTAGAAATGCCCCATTACATCCTTCAAGTTTATAGAGAGTTCATTCATTTTCTCCGACTCGTCAGCTTTGAATACCATTTCTGGCACCGGTATCTCTCCCAAATCTTCCTCGGTGAAGACTGAAGCAAAGAATTCATTTAATCTCTCTGCTATGGCTTTGTCTTCCCTGATCACCCCTTGGCCATCTAGCAGTCCCACCAATTCTTTTGCCGGCTTCCTGCTTTTAATATACCTAAAAAAATTTTACTATTTGTTTTTGCCTCCAGCGCAATCTTTTTTTGAAAGTCCCTCTTTGCCTTCCTTATCCGAGTTTTGCATTTGACTTGACATTCCTTATGCTGTTTCTTATTATTTTCAGTCGGTTCCTTCTTCCATTTTCTAAAGGATTTTCTTTTAGCTCTAATAGCTTTCTTCACCTCACTTTTTAACCATGCTGGCTGTCGTTTGGTCTTCCGTCCTTCTTTTTTTAATACGCAGAATATATTTGGCCTGGGCTTTCAGGATGATATTTTTGAACAGCATCCATGCCTGATGTAAATTTTTGACCCTCGCAGCCGCTCCTCTAAGTTTTTTTTTTTCACCATTCTTCTCATTTTATCATAATCTCCTTTTTGAAAATTAAATGCTAATGTATTGGATTTCCTGCATATACTTACTCCAAAGCTAATATCAAATCTGATCATATTATGATCACTGTTATCAAGCGGCCCAAGCACCACTACCTCCCACACCCGATCATGCGCTCCACTAAGGACTAGGTCTAGAATTTTTCCTTCTCTTGTCGGCTCCTGTACCAGCTGCTCCATAAAGCAGTCCTTGATTTCATCAAGGAATTTTACCTCCCTAGAACGCCCTGATATTACATTTACCCAATGCTGGGGTAAATGAAATCACCCACTATTATTGTGTTGCCCGGTTTGTTAGCGACCCTAATTTCCTTTAACATTTCTACATCCGTCTATTCATCCTGGCCAGGCGGACGGTAGTACACTCTTATCATTATCCTTTTCCCCTTTACACATGGAATTTCAATCCACAGTGATTCCAAGATGTGTTTTGTTTCCTACAGAATTTTCAGTCTATTTGATTCAAGGCCCTCCTTAAAGTGCTACCCCTCCACCAATTTGATCCACCCTATCACTACGATATAATTTGTACCCCGGTATGACAGTGTCCCACTGGTTATCCTCCTTCCACCAGGTCTCAGAGATGCCTATTATATCTAATTTTTCATTTAATGAAATATATTCTAACTCTCCCATCTTATTTCTTAGGTTTCTGGCATTCGCATATAGACATTTCAAACTATGTTTGTTGTACCTATTTACATCATCATGCTCAGTACTTGACAGTATTAATTTGCAATCTTTTGTCTGATTTTTATTTTTATTTAAGGACATCTGATCTACTATGGTCTCTTTTGCAACCTCACTATCGGGATGACAATAGGTAAGCTAATATGAACTAATGTCTATAATGAAAAGTGTCAATGAGGCGCGTTCCAAATATGGAGTAAGAACCAAGATCTCTTCTCTTAATAGGCTAGAGAAGAAAGCAAAGTTACTTACCTGTGGCAGGCGTTCTCCGAGGATAGCAGGCATATCTTCTCACATGTGGGCGATGTCATCCATGGAGCCTGGTGCAGATGCTACCATAGTGCACTCTCACTTTAAAACTTTGAGGCAGTGCCCCCACCATGTATGTCTGGGTGCCTTCCAGCCCAACCCTCAAGCACAGGACCAGCAGTATAATATAAAAGTTAAAACAACGCCAAGGGGAAGCGGAAGGAATGCGAGAATATATACCTGCTGTCCTTGGAGAACACCTGCTACAGGCAAGTAACTTTACTTTAAGAACAAGCCATTAATAAATCCCAATAAATAAATGAGCAATTGTCCAGGTCAATTCCAGAGTAGTCCAACAGCCTTGCATCACTTGGTTCAAGCAACAAGCACCTTAGCCTTAAGGTTGGCATCAGCCACCACAATCCACTCCAGAGGATCCAGGGGAATCCCCCTAGAAGGAGATTCTAATGGCTTCCCACCATGCCAGACTCCTAAGGAATGCAAGTGGTAGGGGAAGCACACCTCAAAGTCCTGTGACCATGAAGCCCAGCATAAAAGGAGTGCCAACTGAAGCAGTCATGTGGGCCTGGCACACCTCCAGAGTTGCTGCCATGAAGCCCAGAAGCTGTAATCTCTTGCCCACAGGGCCTCCAAGGAGTACAACCTTTGCTTCAGGTCCCATACCTTTTGCATTTGCTCCTCAATGAGAAACGCTGTTTCCCATGCAGTGGCAAACAGCACCTCTAAATACTCCCAAGCACTGGGTTGGGTTCAAATGTCTCTTGGAGAAATTATGACCCATCTCAGCATGCTCGAGCAGCTAGATCATCTGGGACATGGCTGTTCAGGACTTGGCTACTGAATCAGCCATTATGATGAAATTTAGTCATACCTCTTCATTTCCTTTTAGTCCAGCAGCACCAGTCTACTCAAGTAGGATTGTGTTTCCTTTCCTACCAGCAGATAGAGGTAGAGAGCTGAAACTTCCAGTGACATCACCAGAATATAGGCTGGTGTTCTGCTAAAAAAAACAACCAAAAAAAACAGCTTTCCAGTATGCCACTGCCAAAGCAGCATAAAGTTCCTGTGAGCCACCTCAGAGCCCCATCTGCCACTGCAGCATAACCAACTTTCAAAATTAACCTCTAACCTAAACTATATACACACAGAGAGGAATACAGAAAGCCCAGGGAGTCCCCAGGCAGCAGTCTTCCAGGACAGATCCCAGATTGATGTGGCTGGACTAAAGGAAAGGAAATTAAGCTTCACCTTCCTCAACGTCCCAGCCACCACACTAGTGTTCTAAGACTTTCCAGACCTAAACCTAGGCCAGGGAGGTGGAGGACCTATGGGCCCTAACATGGGTGGGTGGAAATAACTGTGGCAGAACCCTCACCTCTCAAGGCCAAACCATAAGTGAGAAGGGATCTGGATCTTTCATCTCTACCAGCCCCAGCAGGAGAAGGCCTTGACCCCTGGGAAATGCCAGGGAGTGCCCATAAGAAGGTGCACCAAATCCACGTACCAAGGCCTGCAAAGCCAGTCCAGGACCATCAGGAGGATCAGAAAGCAGTGCTGAGCTGCTCTGCATAGCACTCTCCCTATAAGGGACCTAAGAGGAAATATATAAAGTGGCTCCTGTCAGGGCCATTCTAGCACTAAGGCATCAATGCTGTCAGATCTGGTTTCTCTGATAATCAAGGCACTCATTGAGATATGGCCGGACCCTGATCCTTTGCTTGTGAAGCTGAGCTGCCATGATCACCATTACTTTGGAGAAGATGTGCAGGGCTGTTGCTAGCCCAAAATGGCAATCGAGACTGATAAAGCCTGTTCAGGACACAAAAGCAGGGCACCTGTAGTTGTCTGATGGGAACATGAAGATAGGGCTTCATCAAGTCGAGGATGTAAAGTACTCACCTGGATGCACCAAAGCAACACCCAAGCACAAGGTTTCCATCTGAACGTAGACCTACCACAGGGCTTTCCTTTGTTGCTTGTTTTGTTTACTATTTTTATGAGTTCTCTTGGTTCAATTTACTTAGAGAAAGGACAGCTTCTTCTTTCCTTGTGGATGACATTTTAGTTCCAATAACTAAAAATCTAAATCAAGCATTTCTGACAATAATTGTATTGAAAAGATTAAAGATTAAGCATCATGACAATTACTAAAATTGAATACTAATAAAACAAAAATATTTTGGTTAGATAAACGGATTCATTACTAGCTGCAGGTGCCGTTAAACTCAACTGATCAACTGCCAATTATCACATTTACTAAGGTCTTGGGAGTAATTCTGGATTCTTCTTTATCATTGGAAAATCATGTAAATTGTCTTACCAAGGTGATCTTTCTTTACACTAAAACAACTTAGAAACTTTCAACCTTATTTTTCAGAAAAACATTTTGCTTTATTGGTACAGGAATTCATATTATCTCAATTAGGTATAATACATTGCAGTAAACTAACTTGGTATTTCTGCCAGTCTGCAAAGAAGAATTCAGTTAATGCAAAATACACCGCTTGTCTAATTTTTATGCGATGTAAGTTTGATCATTTAACACCCTTGGTTGAGAAAATTTTGCTGGTTTCCAGTTCATGCTACATTAGTGTTTTCTTGTACCATTTTTAAGATAGTCTGGAACTCACCATGTAGTATTTGACTTTAACTTTGATCCTCAACTATTCAAAGCAGTTTACATAGTATATACAGGTACTTATTTGAACCTGGGACTATGGAGGGTTAAGTGACTTGCCCAGAGTCACAAGGAGCTGCAGTGGGAATCAAACCCAATTCGCCAGGATCAAAGTCCAGTGCACTAACCACTAGGCTACTCCTCATCTTTTTTTCTTTCAGGCTGTGCAACTGGAATAATCTACCTATTGCTCTGAAACAGAATTGTCTTGTATCTCCTTTTGAACATTTTAAAAAAACATCTGTTTCAAAACTATGTTTGTACTAATAATTTAATGGTATTGTATGCCACCATGTGCATTTTGAGAGCAATTATTTACATTATATTAAAGAGCCACTTTAGACCTATGTAGGGAATTAAGCGATTAATAAACACCAAGATTAGATTAGACTCCCCCCAGGAGACACCATAAAGGGTATAAAATCCAGGGCACAATCCTGGCTGATCACCTCCCATACTGGTCATAGGTGATGTAGGTCCGCTCATGGCGACACTGCAAAAGCCTGTATGCCTCCCACCTGCTTCAGCAAGCAACACAACACACCCTCATTGAGGGCTTTGTGCTGAGAGCTCCAGAATCCCTCGGCTTTCTGGAACCACAAAAATGAGGCAACTTAGAAGGAAGAACTGAGTTAATAGCTTGCTTCCAGAGGTATATTTACTCCCTTGGGTTAATCCCATGTAAGATTAAGCCGAATTCCTAACAATCCAAACTCATGCTCCATTTCAAATTAACCTGAATAAAATTAAAAAGAGAATGAGTTTGATCTCTACCTGATATGGGACTTAAACTTCAGATGCTCAAAAGCTTTCAGAATGACAAATGGTAGATCAAATTATTCTTTAGTGCTGTAAGTCAGGTCTACCACAGAACATTTGCGCAAAACATTTACAAAACCAAATGAGAAATAAAGATTTAAGAACCTAACACAACTTACATCTCCTACACAGACTGGATCAAGAGTAGGCAAGCGATATATAGCAAGACTGTTTGGGTTGTCTCCTCCAGTGGCCAATAGCGTCCTTGAGGGGTTCAACTCTATGGCATGAATGCCACAACCTTGTTGGTTTACAATCGCAGGCTCACGATCTTTCAGAATAGGAATCTTTGTTATCTGACTAGTCTCAATATCTACAACAAACAGCTGAAAGAGAAGACAAAAGTTTTAGAGAACCAACCCCAGCAAAATGGTTTCATTTATAACCACATTTTGAGATATATATAACGTTATGAGTGTATGTTTGGTAGCCTGGTTGGGAGGGGGAGGGTAGGATGAAGAATGGAGAGTCGAGAATACACATTTCTGTTCTAATGATCAATGTGAACATATTGTAGAGGGGACTATAAAAATCCAAGTCACTTCTGGTTTGTAGTATTGATGCCTTATGCTATTATTAGGATCTACGCATTAGTACATCTGACTCCCAAGGAACACAAATACTGTGTACTTGGTGTCACAATCTGAGAGGAGGGGGAAGAGAAGGATTTAAATGGTGGGGTAGTAAGGACTCTTCTGATACTGTTCACCTCTGGCATATTTGGGATTTCAGGGTGGAGGGATGGCTGTGGGAGGAGGGGTTTATCATTTATGACTGCAATTTTGATGGTTTATTGTTGCATTGTTATTGGTTTGGTATACCTCTGTTCACGTAGCAACACTGTTCTTCAATTTTTGGAACTACAATAAAAACATTTAGCCAGGACTTCCGGTTGGGGAATGAAGCGTTGAGTCGGCAGACGGCACTGCTCCGGGACTTTAAATAACCCGCACTAGCAAACGGTGTCCGAAATCAATAAAAAACACACGGCAGGATCTGCGAGCGAAGTGTGCTTATAATTCGCCAAGACAGACAACAGAGAAGCACTGGATGGCGGCGAAAATCGGGAGGAAAGAGCCCAAGGAGAGAGCGCGAGTCGCAGATGCCAAGATGGCAGACAAAAGCGCTCCAGACTCCCCATCGCCAGGCTCCTTGTGGACAGCCAAACTCACGGAGGAAGTCAAATTGGAGGTAGAACAAACGGTGGGGCAGAAATTATAGCTCATCCTTGACAAACTGGACGGGATGGAAGAGCAGCACACAGCACTGGTAGCAGACTTGCATGAGGCACAGCAGCGTCTGGGGCAAGCAGAGAATGAAATACGGAAGCTGGCAGAGGAGCAGCCCAAACATGAATCTCGGATTTCAGAGCTGGAATCGAGACTGGAAGACCTAGAAAACCGCTCTAGGAGAAACAACCTGCAGTTGGTGGGTTTGCCGGAGGCCCTGCCGGAGAAAACTCTTGGCGCTTTTTTGGAAAAATGGCTGCCGGAAACGCTGGAGGAACCAGGTATGGCAGGCAGGCTGAAATCGAACGCCTAGGCTAGGCCCAAAAAGAGACAATGCGGACAGACAGACTATATTAAAGATCCTGAATTATGCACATAAAGCGGACATCTTGCAAAAGCTGAGGGCTGGGAAACAGCTGGAATACAAGGGAAGAAAAATCCTATGTTTCCAAGACTATACGCTAAAAGTGTCAGCAGCCAGAAAAGAGTTTGCTCCTCTATGTTCCAAATTGTTTGGGCTTAAGTATAAGTTTAGCCTATTGTATCCGGCTCGCCTGAAAGTGATCAGCAATGGGCAAGTATTGTATTTTGACTCATTTCGAGCAGCGAAGGAACACATGGACAAGCTGACTGAGGTTGTGGATGGCGCACGTGGGCACAACAATGGCTGAAGCACGGCGATACTGCAGAGGTGGCAGAGTGTAGGAAGCCATGATGGAGTAAGGAGAAGCGGCGGAGTGGAGATTTTCGTTTGGCTGTTGCACCCGTTGGTGCTAGTTCGGACTACGGAAGTAGTTTCTGCATAACTAAACTCTTGAAAGAGACAGGTCAAGTGACCAGGACAAAGAA
The DNA here is from genome assembly GCF_901765095.1 of Microcaecilia unicolor. NCBI lineage: Eukaryota > Metazoa > Chordata > Amphibia > Gymnophiona > Siphonopidae > Microcaecilia > Microcaecilia unicolor. The sequence goes on along the minus strand of NC_044032.1, from coordinate 28,705,683 downwards.
AGGGGTTGGGCCCTCGCAGACATTACGGAAGTCTCATGCCCTGAGAGGGAAGTCCAGTTGCCAATGGGCATGGAAGGGGTAATGTATGAGGGGAGGGAGAGGGGGGAGGGGGTGTTGTGGGAAGGGAGGGGGGTGGGGATGGGAGGATAAGGGGTAGGGAGGAGGGGGAGGGGAGATGGAGTGGGGGAGGGGGAGGCAGGGGTACGAAAGTGGGTGCATGATGTGAGAGTGTGGAGAGAAGGAATGGTTGACTTCCAACATAGAAGAGTTGTGGCGAGAGACTGGAGAATACACCTGGAGGGTGGAGGCTGGGACGCCCTCTGGGGGAGTGAGTGGTCGGAACAACTGTCAAGTGTGTGGGATATGGTGGGGGAATGCCAGGGTTAAAAATCGTAACCTGGAATGTAGGGGGTATACACTCCCCCATCAAGAGATATAAAATTCTAAAAACACTTAATGAACAGAAAACAGCAGTGGCTTTTCTTCAAGAAACGCACTTATCTCAGACTGAGCACGAGAAGTTGAAACGATGGTGGGTGGGCGAAATTGTGGAATCTCCGGCAGTAGATGGGAAAGGCGGGGGGGGGGGGGTAATTATCTTGTTCCGGAAGGGAATCCATGTGAAAATACAAAAAAACCATTTGGGATAAAAGGGGGCGGTTTGTATTGGTGTCGGTTGAACTAGACAGACACCCTTTATTGTTATGCAACATTTATGCACCTAACAAATTTGAGAAGTAGTTTTACAGGCAACTTATCAGCAGGATGCGGGACATGGGTGAGAGGCCAGTAATAATGGGAGGGGATTTCAATGAGGTTATAGATCCAACAATGGATCGATCACACCCAACAACACAAGAGCTGTCCAGGGCACTGAGGGGTCTTGGGATGTTGGAGGCCTTGGATGTGGTGGATGTTTGGTGAACTCTGCACCCGTTGGAGCAGGACTATACGCACCTCTCATGCGCACATTCTATGCTTTCCCGTATTGATTACATACTAGTAGCTAAGGATGTATTTACCCAGGTAACAGAAGCCACAATAGGCCCCATAGCGATATCTGACTATGCATGGGTATCCATGGGCTTGTGTATGGGTGGAGAGGGGCAGGGAGATTTTATTTGGCGTTTTCCTGCATACCTTTATAGAGATCATAAGTTTATACCTCATCTGAAGAAATGTTGGGCTAACTTCCAAGAGGATAATGCAGGCCATAGGGATGATCCCATGCTCTTCTGGGAGACCGCCAAGGCGGTCCTCAGGGGAGAGATTATAGCGTACACGAGCTTTAGAAAAAAGGTGAGACAGAGGGAGATGATGCGATTGGAGAGGAAGGTGACAACATTAAGGAAGCAATATGGAAAGGCACACTCACAGGAGCTGCGGTCCCAGCTATTGAGACACAGCAGGCGCTTAATGAGCTTCTGCATCACAATGCACAGAAATCCGCAGCATATTACAAGTATCAGCTATATCACTTTGCCAATAAGGGGGGACAATTTCTAGCGAGGCTCATAAATAGGAGGGAGGGACCTCGGAAGATACTTTCACTGACACAGGGGGCCAGGGTGCATACTGATAGAGAAGTTGCTGGGGTGTTCAAAAAATTCTATGAAGAACTATATAAGCCGCAGGGGGAGGTCGTAACACCTAGCAAGGCTTACCTGGACAGTGTAGAGTTACCTCACCTAGACAGAGAGGAGGTGCACATCCTTAATGCGCCTGTAACGGAGGACGAGGTAGATTGGATGATAAAGCAGAGTCCCCTAGGCAAGGCGCCTGGACCTGATGGACTCCGAAATGAATTTTATAAGCTGCTCAAGTCAGAAATAGGCAAGGTTCTTTCAGAGATATTTAACGGCATGATCCGAGAGGGACGAATGCCAGCACATCTGAACCAGGCTCATAGTACGGTACTATTAAAGCCGGGTAAACCAGCACATATCCCGGAATCCTATAGGCCCATTTCCCTATTGAATACACAGACCAAATTACTGGCCAAGATATTGGCAAATCGGTTGTCTCGGTTTCTACCAACCCTACTCGAGGAGTCGCAAGTGGGTTTTGTTAGGGGATGGAAAACTGCAAAGAACATGCAAAGGATACTGGGGGCATTGGAATGGGCAAGGAGGGAAGGTCTAGAAGCTATGTTAATCAGTTTTGATGCGGAGAAGGCCTTCGATAGAGTAGACTGGGGGTTCTTGTTTGAGGTACTGCGGGCATATGGCATCGATGGGTTCTTTGCAGATACTGTGGCGACCCTCTATAGTGGTCCAACGGCGCAAATTAGTGTCAATGGGCTGTGTTCCAAATAGTTTTCTATTGGGCGGGGAACCCGACAGGGATGTCCCTTATCGCCCCTCTTATTTGTACTGACATTGGACCCCCTTTTGAGGGAATTAAGGAGGAATGTGGACATAAAAGGAGTGAGTATCCAAGGGAGAGGTTTTAAAACAGCAGCCTTCGCAGATGACTTGTTGGTTCTGATCACGGATCCCCAGATGTCACTGCGATATTTAATGGAAAGTCTACAAGACTATGGAGATTTCTCGGGGTTCAAGCTCAACCTAGCAAAATCAGAGGCTCTGGCAAGTGAGGGGGTGAGCCAAGTAGTTTGGGATCAATTTCCACTGTGGAAAGCAAAAGACGCATTCAAATACCTCGGGATACAGATGCCGCTCAACCCAATGCAACTGTATAGTTCTAATATACCCCAGCTGCTCAGAGACACTAAAGATCAGTTATCAACATGGGCCGCACTGCCGGTGTCTTTTATGGGTAGAATACATTTGTATCGTATAATCATATTCCCAAAGTGGCTTTATGTGCTACAGGCTCTGCCACTCAGGCTTTTGAAGAAAGACTTGAGGGCCCTGCAGAGGCACCTGGTGAGGTTTTGCTGGGCGGGGAGAAAGCCGAAACTGCGATGGCACCATTTAGGTGGAACACAGGTGAGGGGTGGTCTGGGCATGCCTGAGATATGCGATTATAATCAGGCTTGTTTGTTAAGACACTTAAGGGATTGGATTCTAGAACTGTCCACCTATACAGATATCGGTTGGGAACAAGCTTATTTTAAGCCATGGTCTCTTATTTACTGCATGCGAAGAGTAAGGGATTACCAAGGCAGGTAAAGGACAGTGTGCTTTTGCAGCCCATGCGATATGCTTGGCGGGCTCTGTTAAGATGTTGTGGACAGAATCCGGAGAGCAGTGGGTTATTGTCAATTGTAGGGAATGCAGACTTCCCAGTGGGACGAGATAATCGTGTATTTAGAGATCTGGAGAGGCGGAGTGTGTCCCTATTGGAACACTTTGTCCAGCCCGATGGGAAGATGATGCCGTTTGTGGAGTTCTCTGGGAGATATGCGGGAGGACCCATGACGGAACTGCCATATATGCAGTTGGCGCATTATATTCGGGGACTGCCCCAGTCCACTCTATCGACGGCATTTGGGGGGAAGTTAGGGAATTTCTGGCAGGGGACGCAGCGGGGCAGGTATCAATATCATGGTTCCATAAGGCTCTACAAGAGTTTAAGCCTAAGAGGTATGTTAGGGAGGTGGTCGAACGCTGGAGGAAGGAATCAGGAGGAAATATAACAGAAGGGAAGGTCTTAACAGCACTCAAAGGGATCCCAAGGGTAGTACACAGTGCGGAGTTGCAAGAATGCCACTTCAGATCAATACACAGGGCCTATTTTTCGGGTAAGCAGGCCTGGTGAGCAGGGGTAGACGACTCGGATAAATGTAGGAAATGTGGGGTGAGCATGCCGTCATTAACCCATGGGATGTGGCAGTGCGGGGCCATTCGGAGGTTCTGGACAGCTCTTGCCCGATTTTTATCGGAGACCCTAGGGAGGCGAATAACCATCTCCTTCAATTAAGCACTGTTTAGTTCGGTAGCGGTGTGGAGAATGGGGAATCGGGAGGAGAAATTGTTTCTCAGTAAGTCCTGCATCCTGGGGAAAAAATGTATACTAAATCATTGGATCTCTGGCATCCCCCCATCCTACTGGTACTGGAGGAATAAATTGCATGCATTAATGCTATGGGAAGCACAAGGAGCCCGATACACTGCAAAAAGGAGGAAGCTGTTCATTAGAGTGTGGGGAACCTACCTAAACATAATTGCGCCACAATCCAGAAGTCAGGTGTTGAATGTTTTAGGATGAATGTAGTGTGAATGAGAGGGAGGGGGGGAGGGATTAGCGTTTTTGGGGGCGTTGGGTTCCTATCTTGCCATATAAGTTAAAAGCATGGAGACATATGTTCATTTTCGGGGGCGCGTTAGGGATTGTTCTATCATTAATCAATGGCATCTCCATATTGGTGAGCCGAATAGAGGATTGAGGGGTCATAAGAAGCAAGGCCCCTCATATAGAGCTTCCTGTTGTCATCATTTAGAGGATGGCACATAGAGGGATGACCTATTGTTCAGGGCAAAGCGCTCTTCTAAGAGGTGGGATGAGCATTTAGTCTGGTAGTAGGGGGATGGGAGGGGTAGGGTAGGGTGGGGAGGAGGCTGGTAAGTGTTGGTAATGGGGGAGAAGTACTGTTGTAATACTGATATATTGTTTGCTTCTATTAGGGGGAGGGAGGGGAGAGATAACTGATACAGATTGATGATTGACATTAATACTAAGTCTCTTGATGAGCAACTTTTGATGCCGGATCTCTGGTACATTTTAACTGTTGGAGCTGTTTGTTTGTCTGGTCATCAATAAACCACTATTGAAAGTAAAGGTTACAAGAGGGAGGGAGGTTGGGGAGGGGGGAAGGGGTTGGGGAGAAAATGAAAATTGGCTTTGGATAGTGCATGTCTGATGATAGCAACTTCATGTTAGATCCATACAAAGCTGTGTTAAGTATGTTATCTTGTGGCTGTTGTGTTGATGCCTTAATAAAAATAGTTTAAACATAAAAACATTTAGCCAAACCTATCAGCAACTTGTATACACAAAAAAAAAAAGGTTTAGGGGTGGACGGGAACTTTTAATGGACGAAATACATTTCTTGACTTGCTTTTGGGAGTTCACTCCATTCCTCATGAGAGCATTAGTCCCAAACACCCTTCTTGACTAGTATCATAACAGTTCCGGAAAAAATTCCCACAATTATTTGTGCTTGTATTTGTCATCCTTCATTTACTTACTTTCAAATGGGCTAGCAGTAACCATTCTACTTTAAGCAACTTACATAGGATTTTACTTTTGCACAAAATATATGGGAAAATACGGTCTCCTACCAATTGGAGACAGCTTGCAGGCATGTCGTGAAGATGCACATAAAACTCAAAGTAGATGACAGAAGCACTTATCTAGTCTTCATAATTTATTCTAGCTTCCTTATTTAAACCAATACATTCCAGCTACCAGCCATAGGCTACTTTTTATACAACTTAGAACTACCTACAAACTAACACTCAGTCCCCTCACCAATCTTCGTAATAATCTACAGAGTTAACACTAGTGAGGGTACTGACTCAATAGTCATCTGCCTAAGATATCATGGCCTTTCTGACAGTAGTCAGCTACCATTAACCTGGTTAGTGGCACAACCAAATTCCTGGAAGTGCTCTGCAATCCATTGCTTGGGTCTGACCCCGTTGCAAGGGCTATCTCCGCCCCTGTGGAGCTTGTATGCCCCTGTTCTCTCAACCCTTGCTCGACTGCAAGCATTCGCGGTTGATCTCTAGTCTCAGGACTGAGAGATTTATCTACTTCAGGCAGGGGGAGCGGTTCACCTCGCAACGCCTCCCCTCGCAGTGAAGACTCAGAGCGTTCCAAAATCCCTGGAACAGCGAAGCGATCCATGGGCCCAATTGCCGGCAAAGCAGGTACAACGGGGATTGCACGCTGTTTGCCTCTCCGTTTAGGCATAAGATCGGCAGAATAATATAATCCAAAAAAGGAAAAAAAAAAAAAAAAAAAAAAAAAGGAGTCAGCAAAAGTCCAGGAGCAACTCGCTGTATTCCCTTCAGGCTGCCATCTTGTCCTAATAAGCTGTTTTTAAGTAACAGATTTGTGTTCAAACCCAGAGACAGGCTGTTTTTACATGTTCACTAACACGGGTGTTTGTGCATTCCATATGAACAGGGAACTGCATAGCCCTTGTTAGAAGGATGTGCCCTAGAGGAGTAATTTATACAGTGACTCAATTAACACTTATTAGTCTGGTATAAGTTAGAAGTACTGCAGTGAAGGGGCTCATCTTTTTACACAGAATAAAAGCATTACCTTTTTGTCTGTTAATAAGCAGTGTTTTGTTAGGCTGTCAACTGTAGAACACAGTTGTGTTGTTGCCACATATTCAGTCAGTCAAAGGTCTAGGGTGGCTTTGGTTCTGGTCATGTCTACCTCACCTCGAAAGACTGGTGAAGCCCTATTGGCCATGTTTACTTCACCTCCTAAGCTTAGTGATGCCCTTGTGGCTATGAAACCTGAGGAAGTGAAAGAATGGACTAAGATCCAAATGGCAGGTCAGGCTGTTGGTCTGGAGGCATGTGTACAAGCTGTAGCCCCGTGGAAAACACTATCCTTGTGCCCAATATATTGTCCGGTAAGTGACTTCCTCAATACAACATATACTGAGGTGATGGAGGGGAGGAGATGTGACTCTTTGAATGCAACGTCTAAACGTGCACTGGGTAACATGGTGGCTAACAACAAGGTAGCTGCTAAGGAAGCAGATCCTGCATATCAGTGAACTAGAAAACACAAGGGAAACTGCTCATGCTGAGGTAGATGGCCTGCATAGGGAATGTGAAGCCTTTCGTGCTTCAGGAGAGAAGTCTGTGAACGCATTGGAAATGGCAAACACACATAAGTGAACTGCAGAGCCAGCTGGAGGCTGTGTGTGCTAAACCCACAGGAGTACCTAAGGAAACTGAAGAAATGAAGAGACTGAGGAATGAAAATAGGTCCCTTACCAAGGATAGGTCAGTCCTGGAGTCATGGCTCGACTCCCTTCAGCAGGAACAACAAACACTGAGGGACGACAATGCTGAGCTGATAAGAACTAAGACTACTAAGACTCCAGAAGATGCTTGATGCTGTGAAAGATAAACATACAACATAACAGAAAGATAAAAAAAGGTGTTAAAGAGCAGACTAACCATCGAGATACAGTTCAGTTCCCTCCAGAATAAGCACATCATTCTGGAGAAGGATTATAATGGTGTGCGTCAGAAGATAGACATGTTTGAACAAGAGAGAGAGCCTATTAAAAGACAAGGCATCTCTCTAGGGTCCCCAACAGGACCCTGAAGGCTGTAAAGAGAGAGTCAGAAGCACTCATATAGCGGCCAAAACAGAGTGTCCTTTTCGGGGCAAGATCATGACACCCCGAGACATGAGGAAATGTCACCAATGTGTAAGGCCTTAAGGGAACAAAACTTTTCTTTGCAGAAGGATAAAGATGAACTGTGGAAAGACAAATGCGCTAAGGAGTGTGCTCTGAGTTCTGTGTCAATGGAACAAGGCTTGTTACAGATGGACCTGGAAAAAGTAAAGAGAGAAAGGGACACTGGTGTGTGTCCTCAAGTGAGTCCAGCTGATGATGTTATGATAGGATGCTTGGACTATTTGCAAAAGCAGCTGAAAGGAAAGGGAATGGGACTTGATATACTGCTTTTCTGTGGCTTTTGCAACTACATTCATAGCATTTTACATAGTATATACAGGTACGTATTTGTACCTGGTGCAATGGGCAAAGTGTGAGTGACCAGCGTTTGGCCACTCTGGATCAGATGGCCAAACTACAGGCAGACACTGGAGTTGCAGGGACATATTGAACAGGTGGGCCAGATCTTAAGATCATAGCAGAGGCTGTAAACGACATCAAGGGCTATGACTCGCACCTCCCAGAAGCAGCTGATGTTCCAGAAAGCCATCCTTTGACACCTGAGTGTAGTCCTGTCTCCAAATCGGGGGATGATTCTGGTGGTGAGGAAAGTGAGGAAGAGCTGCCAAGGGGACACCACAGACTTCATCCTGTAGCCAGCACTCCTAGAAGAGAGCTGGAGAACATCACGAACCATTGAAGATCACGGGTCCATACTCAAGACTCCAGTGCCAGAGGACCCCTTCCATATTTGTGGTACTAGAACCTTTTCTAGGGAAATTAAGTCTGAACCTCAGCAAGAGAATCACGGAACTTAAGAAAATGGTAACCCTCTTTGTCAAGAGAACACTACTCTATAAAAGACCACCTGAACCAAGTACACCAAGCTCTAGATACTTTAGAAGTAGAGAGGATAATACCACCCTCATACCTTGGACCTTTGAGGATAGATGCCTCGAAGTCAAAGCTGCCGTGTCACTTTATGAGAAGACAAATTTGGCTGCCTTCAAAACAGGTCCTGGTGAAATATTATGGACCACATAAAGGGCCTGTTTCAGCTCAAAGAGGCGTATCATTACTTCAAATACCATCCTCAAGAAAGGGAAGACTCACAGTTCAAGGCCCTGTTCCCTAAAACCTTACTAATCTGAGGGCCCATCTGGCACATAGCGAACATGAGCCCCTCTCCACCTTGGTGACCCGGGCTGAACAGGTGTGAGGCAGGCTCCAGTGGTACAAAGAACCAAGACCTGGTGAAAAAGAATCAAAGGAAAAGTAGGGGTCACCAGTCATGAGTTAGCTCAGTCCAGGGTAACCTGGTACTGGAAGCAGATAAGCCTTTCGACCCACCTAAAGACAGGAGGATGTTCCCCACCAGACAATCTGCCAAAAAAGGGACACCAACCCACCTAAGCAGGACAATCACAGTGGCCGGGGAAATCAAGTATAGAAGAAAGGGAGGATTCCCCCAGGTACCCTCTCAACAAGCCGCTTCCCAACAGACTAAAAATAAAGGATTCCCAGAAGAGGCTAGGATGGAATCCGCCATTCAATGTTTGCTAGAACAGAATGATTCAAGACTAAAGCTGCCTCATAGGAGGAGAGGAAGGTTTCCTAAGAAGGTAGAGTAAGACAACGCCGGCCCAGCCACCTCAGCGGAAAAGGCTGGTTGGTTCCATGAAAAAAAAAAACAAGCCAGTAACATGTTAAAACCTGTGAACCACTAACTCCTGATGTGTCTGAACTGGTAAGCGACCACTCTGATGCCCACGTAGATTCACTTTACAACAGGGGGTAATAATGTAACCCCCAGAAGGGCCACCATGGCCAAGAACTCCCCATCTAGTCATCGATACTTCTTAGGTGCCTTTCACCCAAAGAGGCAGAGGTATACCCTTTCCTTGTCCCTACAAAGGAACTTCAAGGTGAGGGTTTGATCGATACCGCTTCAGAAGTTACACTGATGACCGAGGACCTCTTCAAGAAGTTGAGGGCCTCTCTAGGAAGTCCTCGCAGCCTACGTTTGTCTCCCCGTGACACTTCCCTGGTGGCCTACGGTAATCAATCTATTCATGTGGTGTGCCAGGTATAGGTCACTTTTCAGTTGGGTAAAATGAAAATTAAACACACAGTCATTGTGACCAAGTAAGCAGGGAACAAACTCTTGTTGGGCAATGAGTTTTTAAAAAGGTTCCGACCAGTTCTGGATTATATTCAGAATCATGTGGACACAGGTTACTCATACTATTCCATACAGGCGAGTAAAAAATGTTAAAGGAGCTAGTGGATCTTATCAAGTTGAAAGGACAAAGGAATTTCTTTGCATTAACTTCCAAAAGTCAGCTGACCCCTGACTGTTAGAACTTAGGTCAGAGACCAATCCAGGTCCAACCAGCAAGGAGAATGTGGTAAGGGTGCCAAAAGGGGAAATAATCAAGATGACATGGGGTGTAGATAGTCTCGTAGTCAGACTGAGAATCTGGAACCTGACAAAATGGTAGCCGGGAAAATCCCAAGTCGGAGTAATGTTGCATAACGTTGCACACCCTCAATCCTCAGTAATCACCCATGGATGCTGAGTGAAATATCAAGGAAAGGAGTGGATGTGACCTTAGGGAATGCCTGGAAGATAAAACCAGATTTGCTTGTACCTAGCGACGTATTCCTCGTTAATACCACCTTTGCTTGCCAACTCAAAAGAGCAAAGAATTGGCCATCGTGCAAAACATCCATCCCTGGCCCTTCTTGTGCCTGGCTTGGGGGTTAGGCATGTCTGGGGAATTACAGGCCGTGTTTCGTCCAACTGGGCTGCATCATTTACATTTACAGAATCGCACTATATCATTCCGATATTTTTGTAGTAGACCATATCATGGTGTTTTAAAATTATCAGCCAAAATTTAAGTAAACCAGGCTAGGAGGGGGAGGATAGGCATTTGGGTGGTGATAACAGTTGAAGACGATGTAGAGGGGGTTCCAACAATAGGCTGGCTTTGTATTATCCCACAGTAGCAGAGTGGAAAGGTGTTTGGAGAGGAATCAAAAGAACGAAAACCATGAAGGTAGGGGGAAAAAAAGGAGCGCTGCAAAACAAGTAAGGGGGGGGGATAGGAAACTTCAGATAGGGTACCGTAATAATTATAGCATTCCATGTGATGTTAGTGAAATTAATATGTTATTTTGATTAAGTCTATTTCCTGTTCATTTCAACAAAGTAAGCAAACACTTAGGGTACAGAGACTGTAGTTTGTGGGAATGAGGAGAGAAAAAGGAACAAAAACAAAATATTGGTGACACAAGTTATTGTTAAATTCGCAAAAGAATGTTGTGTTCATTGATTTGTTAATTGTTACATTTCAAGGCTATGTATAAGCTATGGGATCATCAATAAAAAAAAGTTGAAACAAAATTATCAGCCAAGTATTTTATCATGGTTTTAGAACATAACTATTATCATTTTGCTTTTAATTGTTTTTTATTGTTTATATTTGTTCTAATTGTTATATAACTGTTTATTTTGTAGCCCCTGATGCAGCCCAGTTGGGCGAAACACGGCCTGTGTCGGGCTTGCTAACTATATTATGATCTATATTTATTTTAAAAATTTTATATACATATCTGCTTTGCCTGTTTTTCATCTTTGAGTTTGCAGATCGATTGCCCTGTTTGAATGGATGGTAGACCATGACCCGTTCTCAGAGGATTGTATTCGTGAGGAGCTAGCTAAAATAAAAGTAGACAAAGCAATGGGGCCTGATGGGAGACATGTGAGGGTGCTCAAGGAACTCAGAGAAGTTCTGGCAGCTCTGCTGACAGACCTCCTCAATGCTTCCTTAGAATCTGGAGTGGTCCCAGAGGACTGGAGAAGGGTGGATGTGGTCCCTGAGTACAAGATTGGAAGGAGGAGGCTGGGAATTACAGACTGGTCAATCTAACCTTGGTGGTAAGTAAACTAATGGAAATGCTTTTAAAGAGGGGGACTGAGGTTTCTCGAACTGAATGGAATGCAGGACACGAGGCAGCATAGCTTCACTAGAGGAAGGTCGTGTCAGATGAAGCCGATTGATTTCTTTGACTGGGTGATCAAACATTTGGACGTGGGAGGGGTGCTAGATATGGTGTACTTAGATTTCAGCAAAGCTTTCAACACAGTTCCGCACAGGCGACTCATAAATAAACTGAGTACCCTTGGTATGGGACCTAGAGTAACTGACTGGGTTAAAAATTAGTTGAACGGAAGGAGACAGAGGGTAATGATAAATGGATCTTGCTCTAAAGATAGAGATGTTATCAGTGGAATACCGCAGGAATCAGTCCTAGGGCCGGCTCTTTTTCACATCTTTGTGTGTGATATTGTGGAAGGGCTGTCTGATAAGGCTTGTCTCTCTGCGGATGATACCAAACTCTACAACAGGGTGGACACCCCGGAAGGTGTGGATGACATGAGGAAGGACCTAGCGAAGCTTTAGGAATGGTCCCCATTTAGAGTACTGTGTGCACTTCTGGAGACCACACCTAAGAAAGAATATAAGGATGGAGTCAGTCCAGAGGGCGGCTACAAAACTGGTAAATGGTCTTGGACATAACACATATAGAGACAGGCTTACGAACCTCAATATGTATACACTGGAAGAGAGGAGAGAGAAAGGAGATAGAGACATTTAAATATTTCAGGGGCATTAATGTACAAGAAATGAGCCTTTTTCAAATGAAGGAAAACTGTGGAATGAGAGAGCATACGATGAAGCTAAGAGGAAACAGGCTTAGGAGGAATCTAAATGTATTTGTTCATGGAAAGGGTGGTGGATGTATGGAATAGACTCAGGGTGGAGGTTGTGGAGACGAGGACTGTTTCAGAATTTAAGAAAGCGTGGGACAGGCACGTGGGATCCCATAGGATAAGGAACAGTTAGTGGTTACAAAGGATGGGCAAACTGGATAGGTCATTTGGCCTTTATCTACCCTCATGTTTCTACGTTTCTATAAGCCAGGTACATAGATGATTTCCTGGAGCAGAGCAACATAGAAATCACAGCAAGGGAAACCCCACACTTTTCAAATAACACCTCTCAATGGCCATAGTGTAAGCCAAAAGGGAGCCAGATCTTTCAATTCCACCAGTCCCTGCCTGAAATGACCCTGACCTCTGGGCAGAGGAAGAGGGTCTTCCATCAGCAAGCACCTGAGATCTGCATACCAAGGTCTATGAAGTCAATCCGGCACCACCAACAAGACCAAATGAGGATGATGCGAAATTCTACCCAACAAGCACCGTAACAGAGGCCACTGAGAGAGGCTCCACTGCCAGCAAAGGCTGCACAAGGGCATCCATCCCCTGAGAGGCTGGATCTCTCCTTCAACTGAGAAAGCATTCTGCTTTTACACTGAGCCTGGATGCCATCGTCAAACTGAGGGGGCCCCCAGCAGTCCAGACTGAGCTAAAAGGCCCAACAGCCCAGCTCCCACTTCCCCGGATCCAGGAAAGAAGGCCAAGAAAGTACACCTGCATGTTGTCTGCCTGCAATATGGACCGATGAGAGAACATGCAGGTGCGTATCTGCCCACTGACACAGGCATGCAGCCTCCAGAGCCACTGTCTGACTCTGGGTCCCACCCTGATTGTTAATGTAAACCACAGCTGTGGCATCATCAGACATAACTCTGGCCACTTTCCTTCCAGGAGTGGCAGAAATGCCCACAAGGCAAGACAGACTACCAGGGTCTCTAGATAACTGATAGACCAGGTCGTCTCCTGGCCCAACCAGGTGCCTTGAGCCACCCAACATAGGCAACAAGCCTTCCAACCAAGGAGACTCATCAGTGGTAACCAGTACCCACTGAAGAGGATCCAGAGGAAACTCCCGCAAAAGGTGAGGTGAACTGTCCCACCAGGCCAGACTGAGACTCGCCCAGGACAGAAGTAGCAGAAGATGATGGAAGTCCTGAGACACCAGAGCCCACTGTTACAACAGGGCTTGCTCAAGCAACAACCTACAGTGCTGCTGCCATGGAGTGCAGAAGATGCAAATAGTCCTAGACTGTGGGCATTAGGAGCTTGCAAAACCAGCACACCTGCACCCACAGCTTCCTTGCTTGCTCCTCCGGAAGGTACGCCATCACCAGGACCGTATCGAAGCAGACTAAGATACTCCAAAAGCTGAGGGAGAACCAGATAACTCTTGCACAGGTTCACCACCAAGCCCAGCGACTCCAGAAGAGACATCACTCGCACGGTAAGGGAAGGGAAATGGGACTTGATATACCACCTTTCTGAGGTTTTTGCAACTACATTCAAAGCGGTTTACATATATTCAGGTACTTATTTTGTACCAGGGGCAATGGAGGGTTAAGTGACTTGCCCAGAGTCACAAGGAGCTGCAGTGGGAATTGAACTCAGTTCCCCAGGATCAAAGTCCACTGCACTAACCACTAGGCTACTCCTCCACACTAACCTCGGCCGCCTCGGTCTCCATTGGCCCGAATCAGCCAGACATCCCTGAACCTCCTGAAGCTGCAGATACACTGCTGCCACCACCGTCAGCTTGGAAAACGTGTGGCACCATAGCGAGGCCAAAAGGCCCCAGCAAATAAAAGCAGAGTGCCTGTGGTGACTCACAATAGGGATATGGAGGTATGCCTCTGTGAAGTTCAGGGTGGACAAGAACTCCCCCAGCCTTATGGATGCAATGACCGAGTGCAGAATCTCCATCCAAAAACAGTGGACCCCGAGAAAAGCAATGACTCTCTAGAATGGGCCAGAAGGAGCCTCAGCTCAAGGAACCCAAGATACACCTCTCCTATGTCCTTCACCAGATTCTCCAGACCCTTGCCAGAAAGCAAGAGTCTCTAAAAGGGCAGCTGACTCAACAGCTTCTTGGAAGCTGCATCCGCCACCCAGTGGTACAGCCACAACCACCAGTGCACAAACACTGAAGCAGAAGCTGGGCGGGAGGCTCAGCTGACCAGATCATAAAGAACATCCACTAATAAGGCCATCCCAGATTCCAAGCCAAACCCCCCTTGGACAGAACAGGCACCTTAGTGACTGAAGTGACCAGAGCATCCACTTTAGGGAAGGTCCAATACTTTCCAACCTCCTCTGGAGCAAAGGTATAAAGGCTATCCAGAGCCCTGGCACCTTGAAGGGGACCATCCCAATTTTTCCCCCCATATCAACACCATCTGGATAACAGCCTTGTAAAGGGGAAAATACTTAGGGAGCCCAGCGAGCCCCTCCAGCAGAGGATCCCCTTCCACCAGGTCTGCAGCTGGAGTCTTTAAGCATAGAGAGAGCCATAATAATCTTGTCAATAAGACAAGACAGCTCTCCTCCTGCCTTCCTGAAGAGATGCCTTTCTGCTTCTCCCGAGGAGGGTCTCCAGAACTGGAGCCCACCAAGGACAGAGAGACTCTAAGATCTCCCCCCCATCTCCTCTGAGTCGATCGGTGCATCCAGCGCCCTCCCCTCGGCACCCAAGCCGGGGCCCCACACTCTCCGGACAAGGTCCCAGTGGACCGAGCCTGAAGCCGCAACCAGTAGCACTATCAAATGCAAATTGGGAGCTGCGGAGCCAAAACTCCATGCTCAACTAGGCATGGAAACCAAGGAGCAGCCCTTAGGCTCAATCACCCTGCATGGCTCTGACCGGCAAAGCGAGGAGCTAGGCCAGGGACTCTATCGCCTACTGCAGGTAGAGAAAAATACTTGAACCTTCCAGACGGCACCAAAATGTATTACTTGTGATCATCATTAAACCCTTATCACATTACTAGTTAATGGAATTCACTCCCTATAGAAATTAGGCAAGAGATTAATTATATGCAGCTTAGAAGAAAACTGAAGATATCTATTTCAGAGATTTCTGAATGTCACTTATGGGATCATAAGGGCCCAAAGCACAATCCTTCCACAGAAGCTGTTTGACAGATCCTGGCTTAACCCTTATATGGAAACTAAGGCCCTCAGAGCGCATCCAAAGATACACTGGGCAGGATGGGGCGCCGCCATTTTGGGAAGGCACCCTCCCTCCTCCGCTTACTACTACTACTACTACTACAGAGAGGTAGGCCGCTGGGGGAGGGAGAGCGAGCTAGCTGATAGCGGTCCCACTGGACCACCATGGCGCTTTTGTTCTATATTAGGGTGGGAGAATGAGTAACCAGCGATCCCACTGGACCAACAGGGTTTTTGTGTTTTGGGAGTGGGGGGGGGCCTGGAGGTCCACTGGACCTCCAAGTCTTGTGTTTGGGGGGCAGTGGGCTTAGGTTTGACAAGTCCGGTTGAAAATCCCAGAACCTCTCAAACCTATTCGGTGGGCCTCCCTCACTGGCAAACCCTAACACCAGCTCCGAGCTATCGTAGGGTTTGCAGCACTAGCAGCGCCCTTGTTTGGCGCACTGCCCGCTGATCATGAGGGAGGAATGTGGGAGACCCTTGCTTGCATGCATTTGCATGCAATTAGCATTCAGAGCCAGCAAGCGTGTTATTACACTCTTTAGCCGGCTCTGATCATCGGGTGGGAACAAACGTGGGCGCTAGTACGGCACTACTGGCCATTAGCGCCCACGTTTGCTTCTGATCATCAGCCCCTTAATGTGGATTTTAAATTATTACTTTGTTTCTCCTAGTTTTTTTACTAGCTTCATTTTTGTAACTCCACTAAACCAAACTGCTGGGCAAACACAGTTTATAAAAAGCGATATTGTATTGCAATAAGAACGGAGTGTCTGTGCTGGCAAGACGGATTTCCAGATACAATGTGAACATTTTTGAGATGCCAAAGATGATAGCAAGCGCTAATGACCTGAACACAGGACCCCAGGTTTATGAAAGCCTCCACATTTTTGGCAAAGCTTCCAAAGGGGGAAAAAAAATAAAGAGACCAAAACCAAGCCATACTTACTGTATTGCATTTTGTTCCACACACCACTTGCCGATGATTGAGCCATTGAGATGCAAATACTTTATTAAGGTTCCCAAGATAGAATTCTCGCTCTTTCAAGAGGCAGGGAAGCTTCTGGGCTGCATATCCACACAACAATCTGCGGTAGCTGGAATCTTCCAGAACCTTGAGCTCTCTGCCTTTTAAGTAGTACACCAAAGACCTCTTCACAGGAGGGAGTCGTTTCCTTTTGTGAGCAAAGTGATCCCAGCCAAGCTGCGGAAAAAAAAAATACATAAGCCCTCCCAATTACTACAGGTGCTGAAAGAAAAAGTACCATATACCTGTGCTTGTCAGCTATCAGGAATAAAGCTTTATTTCAAGTATTAAAATTACTAGCATAAAAGAATAAACCAAGCAATAAAAAAAATAATAAAAAAAAAAAAGATCAAACCCTTAATCACTGGTATTTTGAAACTTAACTTGCTTTTGTTAAAGCATGGCATTTAAGAAAAAATAAAACGGAAGATGGAAAAACAAAAAAGCAGCAACCTCTTTTTCCAAGATACAAATTCCCAAAATGAATGTATTGGCCCAAGTTTGTTCTAGCTCCATTCAACAGAAAATGCCTTTATCAGCAACTACCTGGCAGCTTAAGGCCTGTCCACTCATCCAACTAACAGTCCTCAGCTGGGATGAGGGAAAGACACAGAACTCTCCAGTCACTAGATGGGACCACTATCTTAGCAATGCCCCCCCCCCCCACCTCACCTCACCAGGGATGGGAATAATGTCTGGGTAGCAAAGCATCCCAGCCAGCTAACAACTTCCCATTAAATATTTTAATAGAAATAAGACACCACACATTACATTTCCAGCAAAGGGAAAGAGAACACCAACTATTCTGACTACAATACAGAATATAACAGGAAAATCCATATATGGCCATAAGTTAGTTTAGGAGAAATCACACGATTTAGGAGAAACGAAACTTACAACAGTATATATGAGATGGCTAGGAAAGTTTTTGCTGAGCAGTTTTGTTATTCAGTTTTTGCGTCTGGCTTTTCTGTGTGACAACCTGCTCCAGAGAGAACAATTATTTTGTATTGGCTTAGTGAGATACCAATAAAGATTTTTACTGGTTGCGCCTATATTTAAGTCTGATTGTCTCTCTTATTCCAGCCCCTAGGGCTGAAGTGTTTTCCCCTCTCCAGGGACAAGGGACAGGTTTACACATTCCAGGTATTTGTAACCTGGACTGGCCACTATTGGAAACAGTATGTTGGGCTTGATGGACCTTCAGTATGTCCCAGTATGGCAACACTTATGTACTTAAAAAGCCTCAGAATACTGATAAAAAATGTGAAGCTAACAGAGGCTGAGCCCCCCCCCCCCTTTTTTTTTTTACTTTTTCATTTTAAACATATATCATCTCTTCATACGAGTGCTTCATTACTTTATTTAAAAAAACAATCTAAAAGAACTTATCTTATTGCTTATCTTCTTAACAACCTCCTGGTGAGACAGCTACTAGTTGGCTGTGTTTTAATTAGTCGCAGTCTGACCAGGAAGTTGTTAAGATATTGCAATAAGTTCTTTTGGATTTTTAAAATAAAGTAATGAAGCTCTCGCATAAAGTGATGATACATGTTTAAAAGTAAACAAATAAAAATAAAAAATGGGGGGGGGGGGGGAGGTTTTTTTTTTTCAACCTACAATAGAAATTGTGATGGCTAAAAGAAGCTAGCTACCAGTATTCTGAGGCTTTTTCCTATCCGTATTTTGTGGTTATTGAAGGTTCAAGGAGCTAATATAAGAAAGATTTTTAAATGGTTAAGAATTAAGGTATATATACAGTGAATTAGAGGTTTTGTGGATTGTATTTAAACCACTATCCCTATTGATTCTGAATCTGTTTAGTACCATTTCCCCCATCCACAATAGGAAATAGTAACAGGGGTTAGCGTATCTGGGTTTAAAAAAGGTTTGGACAAGTTACTGGTGAAAAAGTACATAGTCTACTACTGAGACAGACATGGGGAAGCAACTGGTAGCATTGAGTACTGCCATAATTTGGGTTTCTACCAGGTACTGTGACTTGGCCACTGTTATAAACACTGGGCTACATGGACCATTAGTCTGACTCATTATGGCTACTCTTATGTTCTTATGTTTATGTTCTAACTCCTGACAAAATTAAAATGTCATGGGATAGGAGGAGGCAGTCTTTCAGGGGAACTCTGTCAAAAGCTTTCTGAAAAATCAGATACACTATCAGCTGGTTCACCTTTATGCATATTCATGCCTTCCAAAAAAAATCAGTAGATTGGCAAGGCATGACTTCCCTTGACTATAAATCCATGTAGGCTTTGTCCCATTACATCATGATTATCTCCATGTTCAGTACATGTAGATTCTATAGCACGAATTAAAAAGAAGCATTCCCAGAGTGTGCCAAGGTCAGGGAAGTAAACAGCACATGCACATCTACTCTATTCCTGCTTAGCACCCATACAGTGTGAAGTCCACCGGCATCTAATATATGGAGGCGATGCTTTAGTGTTGTTTATTTTGTTTCATGTCTTAATTTACCCCCTGCAAGCCTAAAAGCTATCAAAGCAGTGTACTTTCAGGTACACAAGGTATTTTTCTGCCCATGGTGGGGGTGCTCACAACCTAAGGCGCCCTTTTACCAAACCGTTGTAAAAAGTGACCTTAACACACCCTTACACGGGTCATTCCCATGCACTAAGGCCATTTTTACCACAGACAAAAAATGGCCAATTTTCTTACTTCCCTTATTAGTAATGGCCACATGCTAATTTACTCCATTAGTGCATGAGTGGCCCTACTACCACCTGTTATGTTTTATTATTACCCCGCGCTTTCCCACTCAAACCAGGCTCAATGCGGCTTACATAGTAATAGGGATTACAGGATATTGATGAGAAAATAAAAGTTAAATATAACAGAATAACAAAAGCGATAGGTAGGTAAATAAGGAGAGGGGAGAAGGAGAGGGGTAAAGGAGTAGGAGAGGTGTAGGCAAGGGTGGAAGCGGCAGGAGAAGGGTGGGTATAGGATAAGCAAACGGAATTTTGGTTGGAAAGATAGCCAAGGTCATTATCCTTGTGATGGGTAGTAGGATCAGTAGAATTAGTTTTGGTCATATGTAGGCAATAAAGGTTCATGACCCAAGCACTAGCAAATAACATTTTATTTTTTAAGACATGGGTAGTATGCACGGATCCCAAAATTAATATAAGACGTCTAAGCACGCCCAGCAGTATGGCATTTTTTGCTGCTTTAAGCAAGTGTTAGTGCTTACCACAGCTTGGTAAATGGGCCCCTAAGTTTGTACTTGAGGCAATGGAAGATAATTAAAAAAGAAAAAAAAAACCAAACAAAACACACACACACAAAACCAGAAAAGTTTTTCTTTGAAAATCTACATAGAACACTTGTTAAAACACAATCAACATGATTTGCTGTTATGTACAGTATGTGAAAACTGCCCCGTGTGTGAGCTATTTTAGAACGAAATACACTAAACTGAATATTTTTTCCTTACAAATTTACATTATAGTCTGCATACTTATGTCTATATAACTGTATGAAAATGATAAAATGACAAAAAAAAAAAAAGAATACTGGAATGTCCCTCACCCTTTCCAAATGTATGGTTACAAACAGTATGTACCACAACCCAAACATTAATGCACCCAGAGTTAATAAGGATAAACTTATTTATGAATGAAAGCTAGCATTTTTTTTTTATCAAACCAGTTAGGATTATTTTCCCAAGTCTAACCCAACAGAGTATCCAATACATAAGATCTAATGATTAAAACACTAATTAAAATGCATACCACTAAAAAAAAGCAAACAAAAACTAGAAAATGGAGAGGGGGGGGGGGGGAGACTTTACATAAGCTAACCAACCCGTGACTAAAGAAGATTTCATTTTCTCCCTCCACAAACTATTAACTAGGATCTTCCATCACCCAAGCAACAACTACTTACAGACCTGTGCACCACTTGGAGAACCAAGACAGGACACACCACGTTTGCAGTCATTTCGGTGCATGGAAAAACAACTAATAGTCTCTGGACACTTACTGTCCAAAGGGGAGTGAAAATAATAAAGTAGATTAATGACTGCACACGGTGGGAGGCTTTGTACTCAAATGCCTACAGTTCACCGGTCCGAACCTCAGTCCATCAACGTAGTCAGTTGATGCAGGGAATTCCAAAGCTTGAACGAAAACACGTGTGTACGCAACAAGCAGTGACCCAGTGGAATAAAAAAGTGAAACCGTTACAAAGCCAAGAGCCCCCAGTTGCTCACAGATGAGTTGGGTTTTTTTTTTTTAAGCTCACCTCTTGTGATGTCAAACTGGGGATTGGGATGGGGGGGGCTGGAACCCGTCCAGATTTGTTTGTTTTCTTTTTCCCTGCTCTGGCAGGTAACAGCTTTGGACCAGAAAGCGGCGGGCAGGGTGGTTATGGGGAAAGGGAGGAGCTGTTTTTACCCGGCTGTCAGCTGATGAGGGTAGGGATGGAGACACATAAAAAGCCCGAGATTCAGGTGGCTGATCGGGATTATCTTCATGGCAAAATAATAAAGTAGAGAATGGGGGGGGGGGCGGAAAGGACAAGGAAAAAGGTTACAGAACCGTTTTCACAAAAACATATCAAGTATATATATATAGATCAGAGCTGGCGCTCGGCTTTCAAGTGTAGCCTCAGCCTTTTCGCTGTCAGTATCGGAAAAGTCCAAGACATCTCATTTAGGGATATTCATGATGTATTATAAGCCACATTGAGCCTGCAAAAGAGGTGGGAAAATGTGGGATACAAATGCAATAAATAAATAAAGGCCACGTGGGTAAACGCATCTATTTAACCCTTCCAAAATAGCTCCATCCACTCAAGATAACACGATCCTTCCCCTGGAAGCGTCACCAGATTCTACATCTGCCCAACTACAAGTTTGTGTGGGGTAGAAAAGGAAGGGGGGGTCCCTTTTTCTGGAGTTCCCGGGCTAAGCAGATCCCACATTGCACCGTCAGTACCAGGAAAGAGACACCCCGCTGCTGTTGACTTGATTTACCTGCTCTCCCTGCGGCCCTGCGACTGCCAGGCCCGGCGCTTTCCTCTTCCTGCTAACTGTTTTCCTCGCCATAGTCGGAGACGCAGAGGCCCCGAACCCACATGAAGGAGGGGAAGGACGCCGTATGGTGCATATAACGGGGAAGGAGTCCAACCGAGAAGGGGAGAGAGCGGGGCCGGACAGCGGAGCGGGGGGGAAAAAACAAAACCAAAGAAATAAAACAGCGGCTAAAGACAGACACCGACGACCCCCAACAAGGGTCAAAGCCGCACTGCAAACAAACAAGCGTAAAGAGAGAGTGGCGGAAGAAAATCCCCGCCCTCACGCCCGACGTTTCCTCAGCGTGATGACGCATCCCCACGGACGACCTGACGTTACGAGTGCGTACGCCGTCCGTCTCCTGGGGGCAGCCAAGTATCTAGGGATCCATATATGCAGGGCTTTTTTTGAGGGGGTACTTGGGGGTACTGAGTACCGGCACCTTTTCCATTGTCTGCTAAAATTGACCCATGGTCCCCAGGTTTTAATGAAAGAGCTCAAGCTCTACATACCAATTCTGCCTTGTCATAGATTCTGTGACTGGTTGCAGGGGGCCTGGCTGTTGTGGGGTGAGTCCCTCAGTGATCACCCCACCCCTGAAGGGTGGCCTAGCATTTGAGTACCGGCACCTTTTTCACTAGAAAAAACACACTGCATATATGTAAGCTCTGTGGGTGGGTGCTCCAGCCTCTTCCGCACCCCCAATATGGAGCACACACTGTCACTCTGACTAGGGAGCTTTCACTTTTGTTCAGTTTAGCGTACTGGGACAGACCAAAGGTCCATCAAGCCCAGCATCCTGTTTCCAACAGTGGCCAATCCAGGTTGTTATAAATAGCCCCCCCAGATAACCTATACCAAAAATAGGACTCATAAAATCAGATTAAGGAAGCAAGGCTTCATTAATTTCTTGTTCAAAAATACATCCCGCATCTCTAACATCAAGCAGGCACACCCTGACTTCTGCCAAAGTCACAGATTATATAGATTGTCTGCCCCCCCCCCCTAAATTGTCTCATTGTACACTAATCACATTTACCCCCTCCCCTTTACATCCTTCTCTGTGAAAACTTTCCATAGAAAGTTCGCCTGCTAGTGTTCTTATCTCTAAATGTTCTGTGAAAGTTCTGCTTAACAATCTAGCACCTGCAATTTCTCACTCCCTCCTAACTCCCCCCTCACACTACCTTCTTTGTTTCTAATTCACTTCTTGCAGATGTACATGTCTGACTTTTAGTTTCAAGGCCTGTCTTTGAAGCTTTTCCTGTGTCTCAGCATTTTGGAAGTCTTACAACCCCCCCCCCCCTCCACCTTCCGTCCCTGCTTCTTACAGAGAAACACAGTTCCATTGTCTAGTGATTCAGACAGCTGTAATTACTACTACTACTTAACATTTCTAGAGCGCTACTAGGGTTACGCAGCGCAGTACAAATTAACGAATAAGGACGGTCCCTGCTCGGAAGAGCTTACAATCTAAAGGACGAAATGTCAAGTTGGGGTAGCTGAGATTTCCTGAGAAAAGGTTTAGTGATTAGGTGCCGAAGGCGACATTGAAGAGGTGGGCTTTGAGCAATGATTTGAAAATGGGTACGGAGGGGGCCCGGCGTATGGGCTCAGGGAGTTTGTTCCAAGCATGGGGTGAAGCGAGGCAGAAAGGGCGAAGCCTAGAGTTGGCGGTGGTGGAGAAGGGTACTGAAAGGAGGGATTTGTCTTGAGAGCAGAGGTTACGGGTAGGGACGTAAGGGTGATGCTTTCTGTTAGAAAGGGATAGTTAGGGCCTAAACTATACATTCTACCTTTACAACTATGCTATATGAAAACGCAATATATTTAAACATTTCTCACAAGGTCACAAATACCTGGCAAGATCCCCCAAAAAGTACAAAACATTTTATACTGCTTATCCCAGAAATTTAATAATGGTCTATGGACTTTTCCTTTAGGAAGCCATCCAAACCTTTTTTTAAACTCTGCTAAGCTAACCGCCTTTACCATATTCTCTGGCAACAAATCCCAGAGTTTAATTACACGTTGAGTGAAGAAAAGTTTTCTCCGATTCATTTTAAATTTACTACTTTGTAGCTTCATCACATGCCCCCTAGTCCTAGTATTTTTGGAAAGCGTAAACAGACGCGTCACGTCTACCCGTTCCACTCCACTCATCATTTTATAGACCTCTATCATATCTCCCCTCAGCTGCCTTTTCTCCAAGCTGAAGAGCCCTAGCCACTTTAGCCTTTCCTCATAAGGAAGTCGTCCCATCCTCTTTATCATTTTCGTCATTCTTCTCTGTACCTTTTCTAATTCCACTATATCTTTTTTTAGATGCGGCAACCAGAATTGAACAGAGCTGAGGGGGGAGCACGGATGCACGAACAGAAGGGAGCTGACAGGTGAGCCGGACCTCACAAAAAAGGTGCCAGTACAAAAAAAGCACTGATAAATAGAAAACAAAATAAAATAATGTGATTTTTTTTTTTTTGTATTGTATTGACCTAACAATACATTTCTTGACAAGCTGTCTGAACTTCATTCAGGTCTGATAGGAGCAAAAGTATGACTTTTAAAATATGTATGATTAAGACAGGAAGAAGTGAATGGGTAATCAGAAAGCGACAAAAGTAGTGTGATTTTATGGTTTAGTGTGATAGGAAACCCAGATACTACTTATTTTGACCATAAAGTCATTTGTGCTGTGTCTAGTTGCTGAAAAATGCTCATCCACAGAAGTGGTTTGTGCTGTTTGATGTGGTACCTGTGTGAGCTGATTCTTATTTTTAGCATCTGACTTGTCTCCCCAACAGGGTACACCTTTTTCACATTTTCTGCACTGAAATAATGACTATCTCCACTTCAGGAAGTAGGTGGAAGTGCAGCTCTTCTTTCAAGACTTTAATACATGTGGCAACTGACTATTCACTCACTCTTCACTTAAAACAGCTTGATGTACACCCTGTAATTTAGACGACTTTCCCATATCTTATTCAACTGTGCATGTAATCTGCTTTTAATTTAGTTGCCTTTCTTTTTTTAAGGACATAAGAACGTACTGGATCAAACTACTGAAGACCCACCTCTTTAACAAGGCATACCACAAAGATCAACCAATGTGAAGATATACATACATACAGAACTATTCCTATAATATCTGATTGATATACTAATATCACGTTTTATCATTATTTATGCTACTCAAAATCCTTCTTGTTACACTACTACTATGTTGTTTCTTGATCATGTTGTTCAAGATCCTGCTATAACACTAAATGTCTAATTTCTAATGTATTTCCACCACTCATGATGTATTGTAAGCCACATTGAGCCTGCAAAGAGGTGGGAAAATGTGGGATACAAATGCAATAAATAAATAAAATCAAAGCTCCATCATGCCCAGTATCCTGTTTCCAACAGTGGGCAATCCAGATCACATGTACTTAAAAAGATCCCAGAACAGTCAAACAGATTTTATGCTATTTATCCTAGAAATAGGCAGTGGATTTTCCCAAATCCATGTTAATAATGCCTTCATGGACTTAAACATTTTTTTAAACCCTGCTAAACTAACTGCTTTTACCACATTCTCTGACGAGAATAAGGGGAGAGAGAAAATCCTGGTAAAGTACTTTAAAAATACAAACAGATTTATTCTTTCTAAGGTAAACTGTCAGTCTGTTTGCCCTAGTAGAGCTGCCCTGGAAGCGCTGAACTTGTTAAAATTTGCAGGCAGGGCCACCGAGACGGAGAGGCGGGGGGGGGGGCAAAATTCCCCAGGCCTGGGCCTCCAAGGGGGGGCCTGGTGCCTGGGTCTCTCTCTCTCTCTCCTGCTCTTGACTGGACCCGAGTGATTGCGTCCCGACAGGAGCAGGAGAGAGAAAACTCTGGCGCTGGGCCCCCCTTGGAGGCTGGGGAGGACCTGAAGCTTCCTCAGCGCTGCTCTTCTGCCCATTGCTGAGCGTCTGCTTTTCCTCTCAGGTGCACATGCTCGGTTTTGAAACCGAGCATGCCCTGAGAGGAAAAGCAGCCGCAGGGACAGGCAGTCAACGCTGGAGGAAGACTGTTTTTCCAGTATTATTAGCGGAGCATCCCCTGGTGATTTGACACACAACAGGACTTGCTGAATGTGCTGTTTTTTCTTTTTTTTTTTGATTTTATAGAAGTCTTTATTGAACATTGCAAAAGCAATACAATAATCACTCAATGCACGACTCAATACAATTGTACAGTATCCAACAAGCTTTACATGAGTGTGTAACAGTAATACCTTCCAATCAATGACAATGTTAAAATAAACAGCAATTCTACTCCAAGTTTTTTTAATTTTTTAAACTTATAACTTCCCTTATCCTACTGCCCCTCCCCCCTCCCCCCTCACCTTCCCGAATGCTCCGTCATCATACTGATTAGTCTGAACAATTTTTTAGAAAGGGTTCCCACACCCTTTCCCATGCAGGCAGTGTTTTAGCTCTCTGGGCAGTCAATCTCTCCATTTCACATATGTAGCGCACCTTAGTGTTCCACCTCACCATTGAGGGTACTAAAGGTGACTTCCAGTGTTGTGCTAAATTCAAACGGGCTGCATGCAGAGATCCTCTCAACAGAAGCCACTGATCTGAGGTGAAACCTATTGGTCGCTGCCCAAATAAAAAGGTTAGAGGATGCCACCTCACAGATTTACCTACCCACTTCTGAGTACGTGCTTGTATCCCCTTCCAGTAAGCCTTTGCTTTGGGACAAGACCACCAAATGTGCCCCATTGTCCCCTCTCCCCCACAGTTTCTCCAACATTCCTTAGGCACTTTAGCATACATGTGGTGCAATCGAACCGGGGTCAGATACCATCTATACATTACTTTAATAGCGTTCTCTTGCATATTCACTGCTCGAGCTGATTTCAAAATCTTTTTCTCCAGTGTGACCCAGTCCGCCTCCGGTAATGTGAAATGTAGTTCTTGCTCCCACCTCCTCCTATGTTGTACATATGGTCTGGCAGTAGCCATCAACTGTGCGTATAAGAAGGATATCAGCCCTCGTTCGATCTTAGAGTCTACACATATTTCCTCCAGTGGGTGCGTATCCCGCTTCAGACTACTTTTGTATGCCTGTGCTGTCAAAAAGTGTTGTACTTGTGTGTAAGCATAGTGATCCGTTTCCCTGAGCCCAAAATCGTCCACCAGCTGTACAAAAGGCACTATTTTCTCATCTTGATGCATCTGTCCCAGCAAATCCAGTCCCTGATCTGCCCATCTCCTGAAGGTGTTGTTTCCTATGCCTGGCTCAAACATTGGGTTTTCTGCTATGGGAGCTAAGCCCGATACCGGTGGTTGACGTTCTATGAACATAAGATCCCAGTAATAGAACGTGGCCTGTACTGTGGGCGGGAACATGTCAACTCTTCCCCTATATTTCTGAGGTAGCCACATTAAATGAGCTAATTTCCGTGATCCCACTAAATCCTGTTCAATGTCAATCCACAATTTATAACTATCTTTCCTAAACCAGTCCACCGCCGCTCTGGTCTGTGCTGCACAATAGTACCAGAACAGATTTGGCACACCCAGCCCCCCCAGCCTTCTACTTTTGTAAAGAAGAGCCCGTGATAACCTTGGTCTTTTCTGATTCCAAATAAAGCGGATCAACCTATCTTGGAGACCAGAAAAAAAGGCTCGGGGTATTTGTAATGGAAGAACCTGAAATAAATATAAAAGACGGGGCAAGATGTTCATCTTAATCGCCGCGATCCTCCCGAACCACGACAATCCCATATTAGCCCATCTGTCTAAGTCTGTTTGCACCTCCCTCTTCAGAGCTGGGTAATTAGCTTCAAAAAGGCCTGATAGGTCATTCGTGATCTTGACTCCTAAGTAACATATTGCATTCTTCTCCCATTTAAATGCAAAAGATGTCCTCAATGTCTCCATCAATCCCCGTGGGACCCCCACAGCCAAGCCCATAGACTTGCTGGCATTCAATTTGTAACCCGAGACCCGTGTATAGTCCCCTATTTCTTTCATTAAGTTAGGCAAGGAGACCAATGGGTTGGTAAGTGACAGCAGCACATCGTCTGCGAATAGCGCAATTTTATACTCCTGCCCTCTTACCTGCACTCCAGTGATATCGTTATTCTCACGTATAGCTGCTGCCAGAGGTTCCATCGCCAGGGCGAACAGTAATGGAGACAGCGGACACCCCTGTCTAGTTCCACGCCCCAAAGCGAATGTCACTGAATTCCCCCCGTTTACTCGCACACAAGCCCTCGGCAAGGAGTATAAGGCCTGGATCCAGGCTCTAAAATGCTGTCCAATTCCCACTCTATGCAGGACCCTATCTAAATACCCCCAGTGCACCCGGTCAAACGCCTTCTCTGCATCCAGACCGAGTAGCACTGCGGGCCTTGCTTTTTTCTGCGTTGTGTATATAAGGTCTATTGTGCGGCGTATATTATCCATGGCCTGTCTCTTGGCTATGAATCCCACTTGGTCCGGATGGATCAAACTGGGGAGCACCCTCCCCAGACGGTTAGCCAGCACCTTGGCCAGGATTTTGACATCTGTATTCAAGATCGAAATGGGTCTATATGAGGCACATTCAATGTGATCCTTGCCTGGTTTTGGTATTACCGCCACCCATGCTTCCATCATAGACCTGGGGAACGGTGCCCCCTCCCTGACAGCATTGATTATCATCGTCAGGTAAGGCGCTAATTCCGTCACGTATGCCTTAAAGAACTCATTCGTGAAGCCGTCTAATCCCGGCACCTTCCCCCTTGGTAGTGCTTTGACTACTTCTATCACCTCCTTTACCGCCACTGGGTCCTCCAACTCTCTCCTTTGTGTATCAGAGAGAGCCGCTAGCCCCCTAGCCTGTAAGTATCCCTCTATTTCCCCCGTCTGTACTGTGGCATCCTCTCTGTAGAGGTTCTCATAGTATTGGGCAAAGCAGTCCCTTATCTGTGCTGATTTGTGCGTTATGCCCCCCCCTGCATCTCTAATTCTTAGAATATGTCGATCTGCTCTCAGCTGTCTCAATTTGTTAGCTAGCAGGCGTCCAGGTTTGTCAGTGCAAGCGTAGTGAACCTGTTTCATCCTTGCACTCACAAACTTCAAACTATCCTCATGTAGCCCCGCTATTTCCAATCTCACCTCCTGTAATTTTCGATAATCAGCTACTGAACCTGAAATTTTGTACTTATCTTCCAGTGTAGCCAGTCTATCCATGCAACGTACCAGCCTCTGGCGATGTACTTTGGCATTCTGACTGGCACACTTAATGAAATGTCCTCTTGAGACTGCCTTGAATGCATCCCACACGGTACCCAATGTAGGCCCCGAGTCCAGATTGATATCAAAGTACTCTCTAAGTAAGGGGATAAAGCTAGCTACTGTTTCAGGATCCTGCAGCAAGTTGTTGTTAAATGTCCATCTTTTATCTCGCTCCTCCTCCTTCAGGGAAGGAACAGCAAGCCAGACCGGGGCATGGTCCGATATTGTGATTTGACCTATCTCAGATTCTTCCCCCCCTTCCGATAACGTTTTGTCAAGAAAAATGTAATCCAATCTGGAGTAAGTGTGATGCACTTGGGAAAAAAAAGTAAAGTCTCTCCCTCTAGGGTTCCTCAAGCGCCACCCATCGTACAGCCCCATCCCCTCAACAAGGTCATTTAGTGCTCTAGCAATTCTACAATCTATCTGGGAAGGAGGAGTCGATCTATCCAGGCCTGGCTTCATGGTCGCGTTAAAATCCCCGGCCACTATCAGCTTCCCTCTGGCAAAAGCCTGCAGCTCCTTCTGGAGGTGCCGGAAAAAACGCTCCTGTTTTTCGTTGGGCGCGTATACGCTAACCAGTGTATACTCCTCCTGTTCCAACCTAATATGTAAAAACAGGAATCTGCCCTCCCTATCTCTTCTAGTGTGTAAGATCTGGACTGTGGTATTTTTGTGGAACATTATGGCTACCCCTCTTTTTTTTACTCCTAGGGCATCTGAAGCACACACCACCTGTGGATAGCATTTAGAGTACAACAGTTTCTCATGCTTTTTTAAAAGGTGTGTTTCTTGTAAAAACACCACTTGTGGTTGCGCGAGACGCAGTTCACGCCAAAGGGCGTGCCGTTTATAAGGAGAATTTAAGCCCTTTATATTATAAGTGAAAAATTTATAGCCCACCATTTAACAATTCTGTTCTATCAGCATGTTCAAAGAAAGGTGTATACCCAACCCCCCCTCCCCAGCCTCCCCTCTGACTTTCTTCCTCCCTCCCTCCCCCCCCCTTTAACATCCACTCACCAGACAATACCCTCTGGCATTGCATGGGTAACCAGAGGAAAGCGGCCGCGAAG
Organism: Microcaecilia unicolor; assembly: GCF_901765095.1. Classification (NCBI taxonomy): domain Eukaryota; kingdom Metazoa; phylum Chordata; class Amphibia; order Gymnophiona; family Siphonopidae; genus Microcaecilia; species Microcaecilia unicolor. The sequence goes on along the minus strand of NC_044032.1, from coordinate 28,675,969 downwards.
GCCAACGCCCCACCCAGTTCCGTCCCCCTCCTTCACACGTGCCCCCCATTCAATTATACAGCATTTGAACACCTCCTCCTCCTCACTACCAGCTCACCTCATATTAAGCAACTTTCATTCTCACGCATTCACTCTTCCGTTCAACCTCAAGTTAAACCTTGTGAACAGTCCACTCTTAATCAAAGACCTCTTTGTGCTTTCAAGTCTGAAGTCTCGCTGTCTTCTCATTCACCGGGACTCTCTTCCACTTTTGCATGCGTGCTTTTGTTGTCCCCGCCATCTCCGTGGGCACCGTCTCCGACTTTGTCAACCCAGCCTCATGTAGGTTTTTCCAGGCATCTGTCACCTTCCTTGTCCTGCACTGTTGCCCCTTGATCGCAAAGCAGATAGCAAATGGAAAGGCCCATCTGTAAGCGATCTTTTCTTTGTTCAGTACCTCAGTCACTGGTCGCATAGCCCTTCTCTGCATCAGTGTAAACACCGAAAGGTCTTGAAATACTGAGATCCTGGCTTCATTGTATTCCAGGGTTGAAAGCTGCCGGGCTTTTTGCCACAGCATCTCCTTAAATGCATAAGAGGTGAATCTCACAAGTATGTCTCTGGGTCTATTTTCAAGTCTCTGGCCCTGCACTCTGTGTGCTCTGTCCATGGCTGCTGCACTAGGGTCCCAGGCCTCACCCATAATTTTTTCACATAGGTTCCTCACCAGCAGTTGGATATCTTCCATATCTCCGCTTTCGGGGACTCCTCGGAACCTCAAATTGTGTCTTCTTCCTCTGTTCTCAAGGTCATCCATTTTATATTTAAGTTCGTCATATTGTTCTTGCTGCTTTAGAATGCGTGAGTTCATCAAGCTGTGCTGCTCTTCCTGTTCATCGAGCCTTTCCTCTATGGTCTCTACTCTGCCACCCAGCTCCCTAAGGTCCAGGCTTATAGCGTCGACGTGCTCCAATATTTCAACTCGGGAGGCCTTTATTTCCTCTCTAATCGCGTCCAGGCATTTCGCCAAATCCGCTGGGGAATGCTCCCTTCTAGCCGCGGGGCTCGGCGCCACGTGTCTAGCCGGCGCTTCCGAGTCCGCCATGCCAGGTGAAGCTGGGCGCGAGAGGTTCTTCCCGGCTTGTTTCTTCGGCGGTTTTTCGCTTACCCGCTGTGCCGCCGCCGCGGTTTTGCTCATTTTGTGGAGCTCGATTTATACCTCGTCCCCAAATGTGATGCTGGTCTATTTTTTTTTTTGCGAATGGCGCTTTTGGTGCTGCTTAACGTTGGGGGAGTGCGGGAGCTAACAGGCTAGGCAGCCATTCACCTCCGTGACGTCACTTCCTCCCCTGTTTTTTCTTTTATGAGTATTTTCATTGTTCCTATCAGAATGTTTTCATTCTAGCCCCTGACGCAGCCCCTTTGGGCGAAACACGGCCTGTGTCGGGCGATTCTCTGGTATATGGTATCATTAATAAAATCTTTACATGTTATATTGATCTGCTGGTTTGTTTTCCACGTTGGAGTTTGCAGATCATTTGCCTTGGTTTTTGTTTTTTTTTTGCAAATAGAGGCAGACAGACAGGTGCATTGGAGCATTTCTACACACTTTTATTATTATTTGTTGCATTTGTATCCCACATTTTCCCACCTCTTGCAGGCTCAATGTGGCTTACAATACATCATGGATAGTGGAACTGAGAAGAGAATAGTCATTTGGTATTACAGAAGGATTTTGGGTTACATGGTAGTGGAATACATGATAGTAATATGACAGAAGGCGTTATTAAACATTACTGGATATCTGTGGGGATTTTTACATGTGTTGATTTTTGTGGTATATCTTGTCGAAGAAATGGGTCTTCAGTTGTTTGCGGAAATTGGTCAGTTCATAGATCGCTTTTAGGTTGCGTGGCAACACGTTCCAGAATTGCGTGCTCATATAGGCAAATGTTGATGCGTGCATTAATTTGTATTTTAGACCTTTACAGTTGGGGAAATGAAGATTAAGGAATGTGCGAGATGATTTTTTTGGCATTCCTGGATGGGATTAATTCACTGAGGGTAATAAAGCTTGTGGGTCAAACTATGCATACACACTGAATGGAAAGAGCTGAATAAGGGAAATAAATACCTGCTCCCCATGAGTTTAGGAGGAAGGCAAATTGGTGCCACATTGGGAATTCAGTGAGAGAGGGTTTTTTTTTTTTCTTTTTAGTCTTTGGAAAAGCCTGACTCATGCTGAGCCATCTGTATGGTTATGGCTGGGTGTGGAGATTGCTGTCTAGTGGAAAACCCTAGAAATTATGATTACAGAGCCTTGATAAAGGGTGGTCAATCTGAATCCCAGCAGGGAAAGTACTTTCAGAGGCTTCTCTGGAAGCCCTCGGGAGCCAGGCTTAAGGCTAGAAAGTCTTTCGGAGTACCTCAGGGCAGAAGGAGCAGTAGCCCCTAGGCGCAGGCACAGCTCAGGGCAGAAGAAAATGGCCTGCAGGGGCACTATCGGTGCCTAGGGCTGTGTGGGGGACCCTGGAACTGGTGGTTGCAGAGCCCTGTTAAGGGCTGGTAACCCTGAACCCCAGTAGGGAGAAACCTAAGAGGCTGCTCTTGAAGACAAGCCCAGTGAGGGTAAAGGCCTCTGGGGTGCGATCAACACTTGGGGCCCAGCGAGGGTGAAGGCCTCCGGGGTGCAATCAGCACTAAGGTCCCAGTGGAGGAGGGCAGCTTGTCCCAAGAGCCCAGGGAGACCCTCCAGGAAGGCTAAGCAGCAGTGGCGTTCCGTGGTTCACTTCCACCTGGGGCGGATCGCTACTGCGTGCACCCCCCCCCCAGCGTGACCCCCCTCCCTGACCCAGGCGACACAGCACCCCCCCAGTCCCAGTCCCCACCTGTCTTAGCAGCTCTGTCCACCCGGCGCCTCTGCGCTGCTGTAAAAGAAGAAAATCGCCTCGTCAGCCCTTCCCTTACTCTCTCTGTCCCGCCCTCTGATGTAACGTCCTATTTCCTCGAGGTGAGAGGAGTGGTTAGGAACTCATTGGAAGAAGAATGGGTGAGGGCCTCTATATATGTGCATATAAGTGTACACGCATCACCCAATATAATCAACTTCAATTCCATATATTACATAGGGCTTACTTGACCCAGGTCCAAAGTGGGAAAGTCAATAGTAAAGCCTCCAGCATGTGCTGGAGACAGTGAGGGTTTACAGAGTTCTTTGAGCATTTATGATGGGATAGTCTGGTGGTACATAACTTTTGTCAGATAGTGCAGGATAAACCCAAGTAGTGGACGGGTGAACACTGGGCTGATAGAATGACTTGCTTATTGGGGTTTGGCATATACTGGTCTCTGGAGGGCGCGATATCACATGGCATTTCACACCTGCTGAGTCTGGCTGCTAAGATGACAATAGACAGGACCTGGAAAGAATGTGGTGGCCCTACTTGGAATGTGTGGAAGCAGGCCATTTGTGAAATGCAGAGGTTCATAAGATTATGAGGGATTTAAGGGGGAAAGGGGACACACATACAAAATTATGGAAAGATATTTTGAGATGATGTTTCTGTGGAACAGAGACTATATCGAGTAATCTTCTGGACAGATTGCACGCAGATCCAAGTAGTTGTTGAGACGTTACGTTTGCATAGTTCCTGAGCAGAAAACCTGTCAATCAACCTCATGTAAGGGTACAGGGGAGGTGGGATAAGGGAGGGGGTTTAGTTTTCTGAGATTTTGCTGTTGAATCGGTGACAGCATCTGTGTAGATTACATTGGACATTCTGCTTCAGTATGTTTGTTTAACCACCTTGTACACGGTTTATGGGTTGTGGGTATGATTACTGTTTGTTTATTTTCTGCATTTCTTAATAAAACCTAAACCCCTCTGTTTACTAAGTGGCTGCCCTGCGCTTATGCCGACACAGCCCATTCACTTTGAATGGACTGTGTCAGCACTGCTGCATGGCTTAGTAAACAGGGGGGGGGGGGGGGTAACAACAAATTTTTAAGTATTTGGTCAAAGTATTTAGTTTAAAGTAAAAAATTAAATGTATTACTTTAATACTTAAAGTACAGTGAAGAACACATTACAAAATGTACTTAAATAAAAGTAAAAAAAAAAAAAAAGCTTTTGCCTAATATAATACTTTTTGAGTAAAAAGTAAAAGTACTTTAATTACAATGAATACAACTCTTGTGAACATTTTTTTATTCCGACAACTTTATTGCCGTTCAATTCAATCCACTTTGCTTTCAGTAAAACTACATTTTGAAAATGACTCACTCATTTGAGTGTGCTTGTGAGTCAATATTAAACCAGCACAGCTAAAAAAAAAAAAGAAGGTGTTCAACAACTGCATTGGCAGGACGTGGATTGCTCAGTCTGATAAAAAGTTTCTTCAAATCAGGCCAGGCTGCCATAGTACTGATGTCTTTTGACTGGGGCTGCAGATATTGGTTAAGGGAATCTCTATCTGAAACAGCTGACTTCTGTATAGCAAAGAATACTTTATCATCATCATCATTATGATCTACATTAGAAGTCTAATTCATCACTAGCATCGTCATCATCATTGTCATGCTGTCCAATTACAGAGAAGACTTTCCCAAACTTGGAATCATTGTTGTTCTAATCATTTTTCATTTAATGGCAAACTCTGAATATCTTTGAGAACTGATGCAAGAACATCAAATGTATGGGAACCCTTTAGCAGTGGCGTACCAGGGGGGGAGCGGTGGGGGCGGTCCGCCCTGGGTGCATGCCACTGTGGGGGTGCCGCGCACCGGTCAGCGTCGTTAGTTTCCATGCTCCCTCTGTCCCCCGGAACAGGAAGTAACCTGTTCTGGGGCAGAGGGAGCATGGAAACGAACGACGCTGACTGGCGTGCGGCACCCCCCCCAGCGGCGTGCACCTAGGGGTGAGGGGGTTCTTTCACCGGGGTGGGGGGATGTCCTTTTGCCGGGGGGGAGGCACACTGCACCCGGGGGGGGGGGGGCGGGACGCATCGGCGATCCGCCCCGGGTGTCAGCGCCCCTAGGAACGCCACTGCCCTTTAGTCCTAAGGCCAGATAAACAGGCTTCTTCTCTAAAGACTAACAATCTACTGTAAACGTTTACTACTACTACTAATCATTTCTATAGCACTACTAGATGTACACAGCGCTGTACACATTATATACAAGTACTTCCTCTGTCCCTAGGGGACTCACAATCTAATGGTTTTTTTTTGTACCTGGGGCAATGGAGGGTTAGGTGACTTACTCAAGGTCACAAGGAGCTGCAGTGGGAATTGATTGAACCCAGGCTACTCCTCCATCAGATAATCAGAACCCTGTTGTGGTAGAGACATATCTCTTCACCAAAAATGGCAACCAGCTTCAGCTTCATCTCCGCTTCTAAGTGCTCCAACTCATCACTGTTGGCTTGAGACCAGTAAACAATTCATCGAACATAGGCTACTACTCCATCAGATAATCAGAACCCTGTTGTGGTAGAGACATATCTCTTCACCAAAAATGGCAACCAGCTTCAGCTTCATCTCCGCTTCTAAGTGCTCCAACTCATCACTGTTGGCTTGAGACCAGTAAAGAATTAATCAAACATAGGCTAATCCTCTGTTCTTATAGGCTATGTTCACTGAACAGCAACATTTAAGATGCAATGATCCACCATTTTTGTGACAAGGTTTGCAATAGCAAAATCCTGTTCCTGGGTTTGTTGTTTCACTTGGTTTACTGAGGAATCATAATTTACATCTCACTTCTGCTTTTACTTTTTACTTTTAACTGCAAGCATCAGATGTAACGGAGTAAAAGTACTAAAAATTGGTAAAATAATTACTTTGGTAAAAGAAAAAGTAATACATGTTTCCTGTACTTCTTTCCAAGTAAATTTGACAAAACGTTTACTCAAGTACAGTAACTAGTTACATTTACTTAGCTACTGTACAACACTGTTGAAAACCAGAGATGGGGTTGCTACTTTTTTAAAGTACCTAAATAAAAAGTAAGAGTACTGGCTTTAAAAGTAGTGAAATAAAAGTAGAAAGTAAAAAAAAAAATACTCAAAAGTAATAAAGTACAGCTCTTAAAACTACATAAGTAAAAAGTATTCTTAACAAGTTGGACCACATAATTCAGTATGTTTACAAGCTAACTTCTAGGGGGTCACACAAGGTAATTTCTAGAAAAAAAAACAACAACCTGAACATTGCAAGTGGTCAGAAGAACATTAATACACCTATTGGAAAACAACATAAGCTGGATTAGTACAGATCAGTTCCACACAGACACTTGATGCTAACACAATACCCAGCCTTTTTCACACATGAACAGAGGTAGTCCCTCATCAAGTATAGAATAAGTAACCACAAAATAAAAATGGTAATATGTAGAGAAAAATTAAACAACCCACCAAGAAGCCACAATCTGCATACAATTCAAAACCAAAGAAACAGAAAGCGACACATCACTTTGTACCTTGCAAAATATAAGAAAGCAGGTATAAATTTCAAAAACTTACATATTGCAATTGCTATATAAAAAATTAATAAAAAAAAATAAATGTGATACCTTTTTATTGGACTAACTTATTATAGTTTTTGACTAGTGTTTGTCGGTGAAAAGCTCCTTCCTTAAGTCAGGAGAAGCATAATAATACAGCAGTACACTGTCCCAACCTGAAGCAGTAGGTTTTGGCTGAAGAAAGTTGTAAAAAAATGTATGTAGTCTCTCTCCCCCCCCCCCCACCCCACCCATTCAGACTTGCCTAATTTCTCTTTCTCCCATCCACTGCGGCCCTACGGCACAGTCTCACTCCCTAACTCCTGTGCAACTCTGTCGGGCCCACGCTAATAAACTAGCATGAAAGATACAGAGACCTGGCTCTCTGCAGCGCTGCTAGTGCTTCTTGCGCCAGTGCCGGAAGTTTACATCAGAGGAGGTGGGCTCAGCACAGGAAACACTAGCAGTGTGGCAGAGAGTGTCTCTCTCATGGTAGTTTAATAGTGCGAGCCCGGCAGAGGTGCAACGGGAGGGAGGGAGACTGTGCTGCAGAGCTATGGTTGATGGGAGGGTAGAGGGAGTGGGCCCAGTGTGACTCAGGCTGTGAAGGCAGCTGAGCCTGACAACAGCAGAGTAATAGCCAATCAACAGCTGTTCTTGGAAGGTGTAGAGGACAGCGACTAGGGTTTCCAGGTGATGTCAGACACTGGGCTTGAATCTGGTTGGGCCCAAACTTCCAGTCCCAGCTCAGCAGTTTTTGGGACTGGAAGTTCCAGTCCAATCAGCTGCAAGCCATGTCTGACGTCTTTTGGAAAGCCTGTAGAGGAGGAGAAGGAGAGGAATGAAAATTTACTTTTTAAAGAAAGTCTCTGAGTTAAGTAAAGGTACTGCAACAAAGTACAAGTACTTAATTACTACGCATCTCTGTTGAAAACTGACCTCCCTTCCTGCAGGTAAAAGTATACACTGATGATTTTACGGCTGTCAAAAATCTATGATGTTGCTTTGACTGCAGCTGCTCTTTGCTGCCTCTCCAGAATTGCCTGCCCTGGGCAGTGGCATAGCCACAGGTGGGCCTGGGTGGGCTGGGACCCACCCACTTAGGGCTCAGGCCCACCCAACAGTAGCACACGTTTAGTGGTAGCTGGTGGGATCCCAAGCTCGGCCAACTGAAGACTTCCTCCAGATGGTAACGAAAACGCTACTCTCCATGATACCGGCACCTGCGCATGTTCAGTTTTAAGCGCATGCCTGCTGCAGACTGCCAAGGTGGAAAGAAGTGTTTTCCCACTACCTGAGATATTTTCTGGGTGGGGGAGGGGGAAGAAGAATTGGTGCCCACCCAGTTCTTCCTTAGGCCCACCCAAAATCTGTTGTCTGGCTATGCCCCTGGCCCTGGGTGACCACCTAGTCTTGCCTAACGGTTGGGCCAGCCCTGCTGGAATACTGGAAGTTTAGAGAGCAAAAAAATAAAGCAAGGGCCCTCCACAGCTGGCCTAGTACCATGAAATGCTTTGTCAGTTGAAATTAGGGATGAAGAAAAATAGCTGCCATTTAGAATGATAGCGAAAAGACGTGGCCGTTTCCTGTTAGCTAGTTAAGCTGGGTGTACAAGTATCATAGTCATAAAGGGTGATAGAGCTGGTAGTGCTGAAGGAATGTGAAATTGTGTGCCTTTTTCTATCCAGGGTAGGTATAGTCCTTTTTGTTGATGTCTGTTTTTGTTTTTTTAAATTTGTATATTCAAATTATTTTTTAATTGTATTGTACACTGTTTTGGACAAACGAAAAATGGTATATAAATGTTTGAAATAAATATTAAAAGGGAAAGAATCTCTCTACTCTTATCACAACCAGTATTTCATTCTAATGAGGTATTACTTTGCCTTGGTGGACTTTGTGCAGCTTTGGTGACACTGGAGTCTACCTATCGAAAGAAAAAAAAAGGAGGTCAATATTCCTATTTAAGCACAATGGGAAAAGGTAAATTGCAAACACTTGACACACATATGCTTACATATGACTTTGTTTTGTTGGGCAGACTGGATGGACTGGACTTTATCTGCCATCATCTATTATGATACTATACACAAAAGGCTTTTACTTTAATCGGAGCTGCATCAGTATTGGTGGGCTCAATTTATGTTGGAACAAACACTCTCATAAGAACATAAGAATAGCCATACTGGGTCAGACCAAAGGTCCATCTAGCCCAGTATCCTACATAAGTACGTACGTATTGCCATTGGAGCCGACTCTGTGGGTGCTGTGGGTGCTTGAGCACCCCCAATATTAAGAAAATTCCTTGTATGTGTCCAAGGAGGGGGTTATTTTCATTGGACTTAGCACCCCCAATAATTTTGAAAAGTTGGCTCCTATGCGTATTGCCATACTGGGTCAGACCAAATATCAATCTAGCCCAGTATTGTAATGGAAAAGTTTGTGCTTCATATTGAGTTCTGCCTAAGTATTGATATCATATTTAAAGTTTCTTGAAAGTACATAATTAAGTAATGATATCATAGTTTGAAAGTACATAATTAACTCCCATATGGATATTTAATGCTCTCTTGAAAGTAATGGACTCTCAGGACAGGAATTGATAGCATCATCATATTAAATGAAGTAATTTGTACTACATGGAATGACAACATGCTTAGGGCTAAGGATGATATTTCACATGAATCTCTGGAAACCTGGCCAGTTCCTGGGGAAGCATTAAGAAACTGTCACTCCTTAGCTCCACGTCAGCCTTATTCAATTGAATGAGATCATGTTTATTGGTCAGTATAAAAGCTGGGAGTTAAAGCTGAACAGATAGAAGTTTCCACTGGGAACAGACGTGCAGTGGTGTTCCTGGGGGGGGGGGCGGTGGGTGCGGTCTGCCCCGGGTGCATGCCGCTGGGGGGGGTGCCACGCGCCTGTCGGCGCCACTCGTTCCATGTTCCCTCTGCCCCGAACAGGTTACTTCCTGTTCCGGAGCAGAGGGAGCATGGAACGAGCGAAGCCAACAGTGGCGCGGCACCCCCCCCCCCCCCCAGCAGGTAAAAATGCACCTGCGGGTGGGGTGGGGTGTCGTTTCACCGGGGGGAGGTGTTGTTTCGCTGGGGGGGGGGGCGCATCGGCGATCCGCCCTGGGTGTCAGACGCCCTAGGAACGCCACTACAGACGTGTTGCCTAGGCCCCTTGTGCCCGCTGAGACTCTCTCTGTTTGGCTGCATCGGGACTTCCCAGCTTCTGACGGGGGATGTTGTCTGCAACTCAAGCAGTAATGTATGGTTTGTAATTTACTTACTTGAATAAACTTTATTTAATAACCTTTGACTGCCTCTATAGTCTATGTCTGACAGAGATATACTAGAAAGAACCAAAAGCAGAACAAGTATCCTGCTTCCAACAGTGGCCAATCCTGGCAGAAACCCAAATAGTAAGTAGAACCATTCCATGCTACCAATTCCTGGGCAAGCAGTGGCTTACCCCATGTCTGTCTCTAACTTGGCTGGTCTCCCACCAGTTCAGCATCTTCCACAACATCATTCTGGTCAAGCAGGGTGCCCTATTCCAGTCTTCTGTCCCCCTCTGCTGCCCTCTTGGCTATCAAAGGTTCTCACTCATTCCACCCTCCCAACATCTCTCTCTCTCTCTCTCTCTCTCTCTCTCTCTCTCTCTCTCTCTCTCTCTCTCTCTCTCTCTCTCATGGCTGTGTATTTCTTAGCAGACTTTGATTCTGACTCACAGCTGGTTCCAATCACCTTTGTAAAATGATCCGTTCATATGCTGTTTTCAAGTATTTTAGGTTTTATGTTGGATCCTGGGAGTAGGCCTTCCGGAATAGGCTGGTCTTGAGTCATTTCCTAAAGTTGAGATGGTTTTGACTGCTTTTGGCAATGCATTCCATAATTGGGTGCTGATAAAGGAAAAGGAGGAAGCGTAGGTGGAATTATATTTGAGGCCGTTATAGGTAGGATAGTGGAGATTTAGGAATGAACGGGATGTGCTTGGTGTATTCCTGGCTGGAAGATTGATTAGGGTATTCATGTATCCTGGGGCTTCTCCATAAAGAATTTTGTGAACTAAGGTGCAGATTTTGAAGTTAATTCATTCCTTTATTGGGAGCCAGTGCAATTTCTCTCAAAGGGGCTTGGAACTTTAAAATTTGGATTTACCAAAGATTAGTCTTGCTGCTGTGTTTTGGGCAGTCTGAAGTTTCTTTACCAGTTGTTCTTTGCATCCTGCGTATAATCCATTACAGTAATCTAGGTGACTTTTTATACCATTGATTGAACTAGATACCGAAATACTTCTCTAGGGAAGAAGGATTTTATCCGCATGAATTTCCACAATGAAAAGAACATTTTATTTGCAGTGGAATTAGTTTGGCTAACTAGTGATAGGTTGCGATCAATAATTACACCAAGAGGCATATTTTCAAAGCACTTAGGTTTCTATGGAACTTTGGAAGGCTAAGTGCTTTGAAAATATGCCTCCAAGTATTTTTAGGCTCTCAGAGATAGGAAGGGTGAGGTGTGGAGTTATTAAAGATGAAGGTTTAAACCTATTATGTAAAGATGAAAGGATAAGGCAGCGCATTTTCTCATTATTCAGCTTCATTTTAAAAGTATTAGCCCATTTGTTAAAGATGTACAAACCAAGATTGATTTATTTGGAGATTTCGAACAGGTCATTTCTAAAGGGGATGTAGATTGTGACGTCATTGGCATAAATAAACGGGTTGAGGCCAAGACTGGACAAGGATTTAGCCAAAGGGATCAACATTATATTGAAGAGTGTAGGGGATAGAAGTGAGCCTTGAGGAACTTCCCAATCAGCTTTCCACGGTGGTGATAGGGTTGAATTTGATTTCACTTGGTAGGTCCTGGAAGTAAGAAAACCCTTTATCCATCTAAATACATTTCCCCCTATCCTGAAGTAATTGGAGAAGGAGTATGTTTCTTTTTTTGAAATTGGACATGAGAGTAATTAGCACAGTTTCGGTGCTATGAAGGGGGCAGAATCCTGATTGTGATTCGTGCATTATGGACAATTTGTCTAGGTAGTCATTAAGCTGCTTTGTCACCATACTCTCCATTCATTTAACAAAAAGTGGGATGGATGCTATTGGACGATAATTAGTGAGGTCGTCACTTCTTCTGTACTTACTCTCTCAGCCCTCATCTATCCTCCATTGCCTCTCATCCCCTCACCAGCCCTAGGTCCATGCTTGTCTCTCCTTCTTTCCTGGTCTCCATGTTGTTTTGTCTCTTGCCTTCTAGCTCATTTCCTGTTACCTCTCTGTGACCACATTAACTCCATTTCCATCCTCACTCAACCCCCCCATTCTCTTTCACAGCACCCCATCAGTCACACATCCAAAACACAGTCAGCTTCTCTTCAAATACAGGATAAGCAACCACAACCTAAAAGTACTAATGTAGACAACAAAATAAACTGAAGAGGGTGGGATAAACCAAACAAATAAGAGAAGGGGGTGAGGGGGGAAGGGGGAGACAAAGTGGTTTGTGGAAAATGTTTACATATTTGTAAGTTGAAATGTTGTGGGAACCTGTGATTCCAGAATGTTGTAAACCTGTTTAATAAAAATGTATAAATAAAAAAAATAAATAAATAAACTGAAGCCTGAGATGCCAAATGCTGCTTGCAGAGAAAGAAATGCATTTCCTCCTATACAGTGCAAAATAATGTCAGCAGATGTAGATTCTAAAAACAGACATAAGTCAATCACTAAACTGGAACTAAAATAATTTTCCTACCTTTGTTTCCAGTCTCTGGTTCTGCTTCCCTCTGTCTGTGCTCTTGGCCTCCTGTCTATTTGCTACTTATTTTCTCACTGTCAAACTTGTGCGTTCTTGTACCAAGTAGAGCACTGCTGAGCCCGGTACACAGGCCAGGTTCTGCTTGGCGGCTGGACAACCCCGGCTTTCACCTGCGCTGACTGCCATTCCCCAGAGGTTGAGCCCCTAGGTGCGGGCGGCCTGCAGGACTTACGGGACAGAGCTGGAAGCGGGGTGATGAATGTAACGGCCAGGCAGGTGGCAGGTCAAGCGAATAATCCAGATGCAGGCGAAAGTCAGTAACGAGGGACCAGTAGATAAGAAGCAGACTCAGTGTTGTTCCTAGGGGGGCTGACACCCAGGGCAGATCGCCGATGCACCCCGCCCCCCCGGATGCAGCCCCCCCCCCGGTGCAGCGCGACCCCCCCCCCCTGGCGAAAGGACACCCTCCCGGGTGCACACCGCTGGGGGGGTGCCGCGCGCTGGTCTGCTTTGTTCATTTCCATGCTCCCTCTGCTCCGGAACAGGTTACTTCCTGTTCCGAGGCAGAGGGAGCATGGAAACGAACGAAGCTGACTGGCGCGCGGCACCCCCCCAGCGGCGTGCACCTTGGGCGGACCGCCCCCACCTTGGTACGCCACTGAGCTGACTACAGAGTTAGAAACACCTACCAAAGTGGAAGCCGAAGCAAGCAGTCCAGGGAGAGCTCAGCTGATAAAGTGCTGCCGTCTGACATCAGCAGGGAGAAGGGGCACAGCCATAGGACAAGAGCAGGGGAAGGAGGAACCGGAAGACCAATAGGAGAGAAGCAAGGGAAGCCAGGCAGAGGAAGAGCAGACCCAGGTGGGTGGAAGCAAAGCAATCAAGGAGACTGGAAGCCAGGCAGAGAGCAGAAACAGGTGCATGGAAGCAAAGCAATTAAGGAGCCTGCAACCACCGCTCTCTGAACAAACCCAGAGAGGACTATACACACATGGCTCAGGCAGTGCCAGTCAAGTGTGCGTGTCGACGAGACCCCACACAGCCCAAGGACGCCACTTACGTTGAGGTAGGGGACATGACACTCACCTCCTTTCTTTTTCACTTCCTGCCCTACATCTGTCTTTAGCACTGATCTTTCGCATTTAGCTTTCTTCCATTTTTCTGGCTCCTTCTCAAATCTATCTAGTTTTCTACCTCTTCCCTTCTCTTCTGACCATGTGCAGCATTCCCCCTTTTCTTCCCTTCCCTTCGGTGTGTGCAGCATTCCCCCTCTCTTTTCTTACTTTCCCTTCCATTCATGTGCATTACCTCCCTCTTTCTTCTCTTCCTTCCATCTGAGGCAATTCCTTTTCTATTCTATTCCATCCATGTGTATTTCCCCCTCTATCTACCTTTCCCATCTACCCATGTACATTTTCCCCTCTCTCTACCTTTACTATCCATCCATGTACAGTATTTCCCCCTCTCTTCTCTTCTCTTCTCTTCTCTTCCCTCCTATCCAACTGCTGCATTTCCTCCTCTCCCTTCCATCTGTGTGCAGCATTTCTTCCCTTTTCAGACCCTTCTCTCCCAGGCGTAGCATCCCCTCTCTCCTTACGCTTCTCTTCCATCCATGTGCAGCATTTCTCTCTCCTTTCCCCCCGATCCAAGTGCAGAATTTCCCCCTTCTTCCTTTCCCTTAATGTGTAGCATTCCCCCTTCTTTCTATAGAAAAATTACAGCAGATAAAGGCCAAATGGCCCATCCAGTCTGCCCATCCACAGCGTCCATTATCTCCCCCTCTCCCTAAGAGATCCCATGTGCCTCTCCCAGTGGCGTAGGAAGGGGGGGGCGGGAGGGGCGGTCCGCCCCGGGTGCACATGCTCGGGGGGTGCCGGCCCCGTTGGTTCCCTGCTCCCTCTGCCCCGGAACAGGTTACTTCTTGTTCCGGGGCAGAGAGAGCAGGGAACCAGCGGGGCCGACGCAGCTCTGAGTGACGTGCACTCGGGGCGGATCAGCCCTCCCGCAGGTAAGAATGCGGTCCTGGGGGGGGGGGTTCGCTCCGGAGGGGGGGTGCGCCGCAGAGAGGGGGGCCCCCCGTGCTGCACCCGGGGGTGGTGCGCAGTGGCGACCCGCCCCGGGTGTCATTAGCCCTCGCTACGGCACTGGCCTCTCCCACGCTTTTCTTAATTCAGACACAGTCTTTGTCTCCATTACTTCCACCAGGAGGCTATTCCAAGCATCCATCATCCTTTCTGTAAAAAAAAGTATTTCCTTAGATTACTCCTAAGCCTATAACCTCTTAACTTCATCCTATGCCTTCTCATTCTGCAGTTTTCCTTCGTATGAAAAAGGCTTTCCTCCTGTACATTAATGCCATACAGATATTTAAATGTCTCTATCATATCCCCCCCTATCCCGCCTTTCTTCCAGATTATAAATATTGAGGCCTATAAGTCTGATTCCATTCACTTTGTGACAGAGAATACTGACCAGTTTTGTAGCTGCCCTCCGGACTGACTCCATCCTTGTTAGCTATTTTTTTTTTTAAGAGTCACTGTGAAGTAAACTCCAGCTAACAATTGTTGTGCTGCTATTAAGTCATTAGGCCGAAGGCCTCCCTAACGGTCCTAGTGGGAGGAAAAAAAACGAAGAGACAAAACGTTTGAATTTTGTTCTTGCTTTTATACCGAAATAAAATTCCTTCCTAAATAAAACTCCTCCTTTACTTATAATAACTGACTCCCTAATCCTTCCCTCCTAATAAGAAAAGACAAGGGCAAAGAGATCATCAGAGCTGTGATTCTGCCAGCGACAGGTGATGCCGCTGCATATAACATTTGTTCTCCGATTGGCAGTGTCTATGAGGATTTTTTTCTGGCACCAAGGAGAATGGTGTAGAAAAATCCCATGGGCTACATCTGCCTGCACAAAAGATCATAGGTGTTGGAATGGGTGGACCACATGGGTCTTGGCCTGGTGAAATTCTGTCATCTGTTGCCAGCATCAGCCCAATATCCCACTTGCCCAGCCTTACAATCCCCTGGGGAGCAGCAGGAGCTTGTTACTTCATGCCCATCGTTCTACCTGTCCCTATCCCATAGCGTCCCAAACTGTGGATTGGGACCCCAAGTGGGGTTGTAAAATTTACGTTTGGGGTCATGACCTAGGTGGGATCGCCACAGATGCATCATTATTCTGCATCCTGGGGGGGGGGGGGGTTGTCACACCATTTTATCTGGTTGCAATCATGGGGGTCACAGCCACAAACTACTACTACTACTATTTAGCATTTATATAGCGCTACAAGGCGTACGCAGCGCTGCACAAACATAGAAGAAAGACAGTCCCTGCTCAAAGAGCTTACAATCTAATAGCTAAGGACAGGGAAAGCTAAGCAATGTGTCCACATCCTCGGAGGTATGGGGAAGGCAGGGGAGGGGCGAACCTATGTGCCTTTAAAGTGAAGCTGCTATAGCCTCCAACACCCCTGCTAACAACTGGCAAAAGCACAGGAGCAACCTCCAGGCAGATTTTAGATGGAGCTCGAAGAAGCTGCAGCCTCTCTGCTAGGGGAGATAGAGAATATTGAAGAGAGGCAGTGGAGCAGGGTTGCCAGGTAGAAATTTTTTTTCCAGCCCAATCCGGGCCAGAAACCAGCCCAAAACCCGCCCAAACACAAACCCCGCCCCTGACACCCCCACCCCCGCGTCACCGGCCCCGCCCCCGCCGTCACCGGCCCCGCCTCCCACGTCATCGGGCCCGCCTCCCCGTCATCAGCCCCGCCTCCCACGTCATCGGGCCCGCCTCCCCGTCATCGGCCCCGCCTCCCACGTCATCGGCCCCGCCCAAAACGTCACTAACCCCGCCCAAAAACGTCACTAACCCCGCCCCCCGCGGCCGAAAAAAATCAAAAAGCCGCCCAAAAAGCCGCCCGGAAGCCTAAAAAACCGCCCAAAAAACCGCAACCCGCCGCGGGCAAAAATTTCCCGCGGCGGGTCGCGGAAAACCGCTCACCTGGCAACACTGCAGTGGAGCAAGCTGGTATGAGGCACTGAAAAAAGTGTGCTCTCTATCTCCCTCTGCTGGTTGATGGACACAACCCATCTGTAATGGCTGCATCTGCTTGATGACAAGGAATAGAATATTAGGCAAATCAAATCAAATCAATTAATGTGAACGGGAAGGAAGAGAGGAGGGTAGGTGGAGGCGAGCGGTTACAAGTGGTTACGAGTCAAAAGCAGTGTTAAAGAGGTGGGCTTTCAGTCTAGATTTAAAGGTGGCCAAGGATGGGGCAAGACGTAGGGGCTCAGGAAGTTTATTCCAGGCGTAGGGTGCAGCGAGACAGAAGGCGCGAAATCTGGAGTTGGCAGTAGTGGAGAAGGGAACAGATAAGAAGGATTTATCCATGGAGCGGAGTGCACGGGAAGGGGTGTAGGGAAGGACGAGTGTGGACAGATACTGGGGAGCAGCAGAATGAGTACATTTATAGGTTAGTAGAAGAAGTTTGAACAGGATGCAAAAACGGATAGGGAGCCAGTGAAGGGTCTTGAGGAGAGGGGTAGTATGAGTAAAGCGACCCTGGCGGAAGATGAGACGGGCAGCAGAGTTTTGAACCGACTGGAGAGGGGAGAGGTGACTAAGTGGGAGGCCAGCAAGAAGCAGATTGCAGTAGTCTAAACGAGAGGTGACAAGGGTGTGGATGAGGGTTTTGGTAGAGTGCTCGGAAAGAAAGGGGCGGATTTTACAGATGTTGTAAAGAAAGAAACGACAGGTCTTGGCAATCTGCTGGATATGATCAGAGAAGGAGAGAGAAGAGTCAAAGATGACCCCAAGGTTTCGAGCTGAGGAGACAGGGAGAATGAGAGAGCCATCAACAGAAATAGAAAACGGGGGGAGCGGGGAGGTGGGTTTGGGGGGGGAAATGAGAAGCTCGGTTTTGGTCATATTGGGAAACACTGACCTATCCAGCTATGACTACTGACACTGCATGGATGTTGAAATGCCACAGCAGGCACTTCCTGTATTTCAAAGCACTGCTACCCAGATGAGTTCTGCTGACCAGGGCCATCCATCAAATTTCAGCAACATTATCCAGATAATGCCTACAGAAAATCATTACAGGCGACCCGGGTGAAGCAGGAAATTATCAAGATAACAATCTGAATAACTTAGGACGGATAAATGACTGTCCTGAGTTATTCAGATACTTATCTGGATCACAGCACTGAATATTCCTGTTATCCGGATAACTCCAGTGGTCTGTGGTATACTTGGATATTTAGCACTGGTATCCAGATAATGGCTGGTGCTGAATATGTACAATCCAATTTGTACTCAGGAATCTTCATGCAATACCATAATGTATTCTTCTCTACCATGTATGTATGCACACGGTATATATATATACCAAGATCTGTCCCATATAGGTTATATTCCATGTACGTTCCAATTAAGTTACCATGTATGTATGCACCTTATCGCAATTTTACCATTCGTAATTCTGTTACCCAGAAATGGCAACCGCCATTACGGCAAATGTAAGCCACATTGAGCCTGCAAATTGGTGGGAAAATGTGGGAAACAAATGCTACAAATAAAATAAATATCTAGGAATATGTTTAAATGCCGTGGCCGGTGTTTAACCCCCCCCCCCCCCACATCTACTGCTAAGTTTAAATATTGACCTGTCTTTGATTTACCTACAAGAACTAAGTGTAAAATAAACTGACAAATTGTGGGACCTAGATAGAGGAGTCGGAATGACACTTGGGCTTCCTCCAAACCAGAAAGGCATTCTGCTGCCCCTGGCAGTCGTCCTCTACCCCCAGTCTTCCATGAGGATAAGGAGGAGGAGGAGGAAGCATGCAAAAAGTGTGTGTTTCTCTGGAGAGGGCAGTTCATGCCCTGTTGCCACTCTCTCCCCCCAAAAAAAAAAAATCACTGCACAGTTGCATTTCCTGATTAGAAATCAAGCCCCGCTTGCACTATCTTGTCCCAGGATATTTTTGCAACAAAACTGTTACTGAGCATTGACTTACAACAAACCATTGCTCAGTTCTGTAAGCTTCAGATATATACTCATCTTACAAGGGTGTGGTATATGTAAGGGGAAGTGAAATTAAAGGGAAAAGAGAGTAAAGAATGACTGAGTAAAAGAATGACTCAGACAAAATATGAGTCATCCCTGTATGATCCGGAGTCCCAAAAAGACGTCTTTGTGTGAGGAGAACCGATTTCATCAGCTCATAATCTTTGTTTTTGTTCAATAACTTCCTTCTGTTTCTTCGGACTTCTAGCTCAATTGGAATGGCCTCTATTCAACTATTATAGCAGGAGTCATTTCCACAGCTGCTCAGAATCCACTCCCTTTTACACCTTTCCTCTGAGGTCCTCTAACCATGGGTGTAGGGAGGGGGGAGGCAAGAGGGGGCATTCCCCCCCCCCCACCGGATTTCCTAGCCACTCACTTATGCCTGCTACTGCTTCTATTCTCCTTCACTCAAGCATTCTGTTGGATAATGCAAAAAATTTACTTTGCACCCCCCCCCCCCAGGAGAAATTCCTCCCTATACTGCAGCTTCTAACTCCCTCCTTTTCCAACTAGCTTGGCCATTTTTGGGAAGGAATTACGGATCTCAGCTTCCACCTGAACCTGGTACTCATGCACTCTGCCTGTTGCTATCACCGTTGAACAGTGGCTCATTGTCTTGTTGCCGAAGCTGGGAATGCTACCTTCACTGTAGTTCCTAAACTCTATGGGGCTGATATTCAGCTGGCAGCGGTCAGTGTTTTGATGACCACTGCTGGCTTCATTCCCAGATATTCAATGCCATCTGGACCAGGGGCGTAGCCAGACTTCGGCGTGAGGGGGGTCTAGAGCCCGAGGTGAGGGGATACATTTTAGCCCCCCCAGTGCCGCCGACCCCCCCCAGCCATTATCGACCCCCCTGCCATTGCCTCCCCCTCCCCCGCCAACTTTGATGACCCCTGCTGACGACCCTCCCTCCCGCCGCCAACCCTCCCCCGTTGCCAGAGGATATGGTAATGGCGGTTAGTGTATCTCGGTTTCAAAAAGATTTGGACAAGTTCCTGGAGGAAACGTTCACAGTTTGTTATTGAGATGGGCATGGGGGAAGCTACTGCTTGCCTCGGGATTGGTAGCATGGAACATTGATATTAATTGGGTTTCTGCCAGGTACTTGTACCCTGGATGGAAGCAGGATACAAGGATAGATGGATCATTGGTCTGATCCAGTATGGCTATTCTTATGTTCTTATTTTGTTCAGCCCTGACAACTTTTCATTAAATAATATACATGAAAGTAATATATATTATGGGGCACTATTTCTGTTTATAATGGGATTGAATTCCATAATGCTCTCATGTTTTGAAATTTCCACCATGTCTTAGTTTGTCTATTATTGGCAATTCTTTTTATTATACTAGGGGCCCTGTTTACTAAGGTGTGATAGCTGAAAATCTTCTGATTTCTAATTGTCTTTTGGAATGGTGATGCTAGCATCAGTTGTTGTTTCAGTCTGTTAGACTGGACCAGACATAGCGAAGCGGTCTTAGTCAGCAGTTCAGTGGTGAAGCCCTGTAGGATACGAAAAACTAAAACAAGCAGCTTTGAACCTGAGTCTTTCTGCAATGAGAAGCCAGTGCAGTTTGTTTAGATGAGTTGAAACACTAGTATATCTATTCAATCTGTATATTTGTCTAGCAGCTGTGTTCTATATGATTTGCAGTTTTTTTTTATATTGACATTTAATACCAAGAAATAGAACATTACAGTAATCCAAGTGATGCAGGACTAACATTTGGACTAGTAGTGCGAAGGCTTTTTGGTTGAAGAACGATCTGACTAGACATAGCTGTCTCATTTTGAATAGTGTTTTCTTCCGTAGCTGGTTAACATGAGAAGCGAAGGTGAGTGAAGAGTCAAGCAAATCCCCCTAGTACTCTGTTTTCAGATTCTACTGTAAAGATTTGACCATTGGTCAAGGATATTGATGATGGGATCTCAACTCACTGATGTTGGAGCCACAGGACTTTGTTTTTTTGCATATTCAACTTCAGTTTATTGGTCAGGGCCCAGGTGCTGACAGCAGTCATACTGTTCGCTATAGACTGAGTTGGATCTATGTTTGATGCCGTCACTGGTAAGAGAAGCAGGATGCAATCTGCGTAAGATAACAGTAGTTAAGACCCAGGTGTATTGAGGGAAGGGATGACATCAAGAGATTGAACAGGATAGGTGAGAGAGGAGATCCTTGCAGGACCTCGAAATTCGGAGACCAGAAGTTGGAAAGTTGGTTGTTTTGCTTGACAGAATAACTTTTGATTTGAAAAGAATTTGTTGAACCATTTGAACACAGTCCCTGTTATTCCTATCTGATCCAGGCGCTTGAGTAGCAATGTGTGGTCAACCGCATCAAATGCCACCGATATATTGAACTGGATATATCTGAAGCCAAATTGCCACCAGTGTAAAATAATTTTTTTACCCAGATATAGAGATGTTTACTAATATAGCTTTCTAGTAAAAATGGGTACGCTTGCCACTGGACAGTAGTTTGCAGGTGATATTAAGTTTAGCCCAGATCCCTTCAGTAGTGGAGCAAGAACAATTTTGCCCATGTCAGTAGGAAGAGAGCCAGTAGGGGCTCAACCTCTGGGAAACAGCGGTCAGCGCAGGTGAAACCCGGGGTTGTCCGGACGCCAAGCAGAGCCTGGTCCGAGTACCGGGCTCAGCAGCGCTCTACTTGGTACAAGAACTCACAAGTCTGACAACAAGTTATATTTATAATAAGAATCAGATCATTGGGCTATCTGCTGGAGATGCGAGTTGAGAGCCTCCTGGGCCTCCATATGAATTGTTTTATAATGTAAAGAGCAAAGTTGGCTGTTGTCAGCAGGTCTCCCTTCCACTCCTTGGCCTGGGTTGACCCTGCTTAGCGGGAATGCTTCAATGCGGGCTCTTGTTTCCTCTGGCACGTGCCGCCTCTCAGCTCCTGCCTCAGACATCCATGTCTCCCTCAGTTTATGCACTCCCTGAGGTTGCACTTAAGTGGCATTCCAACAAATGACCAGAAACTCCCATCATTTATAAAAAGGATTTTTATTTTCCACAGCTCAGTGATCACCATTTCCACAGCACTTGATACTGCCTCATCTCAAGTCATTGACATTTGTTCACATTCACAATGCCCAATTGAGGTTTCTCTCAAACCTTGCTGAATATAGTTCATCACACTCTAATGCCAGCTTATCCCTCTTCAGGTAGCTATCAGTTGTCCTGCTGATCAAAAGTTAATTCCAACATACAGTTTTACTTTCCTGCTCCCTTAATGCTCTGGGTTACTCGCTGCCGCAGATTATTTTCCAGCTGCCTCAATTCTCTCCTTCCAATTTGAATCAGTTGAGGAAATACAGCAGCCAGTAAACCCCTCACCTTAGCACCGGCAGCCTGGGCGAATGCAGACACCTCCATACTCTCCTCCTTACTCCCTTCTGCCTCCTCCATTTTATCCCATTCCATCTCTTCCTCCTCCATCCAGGGCTCTCTCAGCTGCTCCTCATCCCCCTGATTGGAAACCATCTCCCAATCCTGCCCCTCCCCCTCCACTTCCTGTGAGTCCTGTAGTGGGTCAGGTGCATTGTGGGGATGGTAGTCCCTAGACATACTGCTCATTCTAATCAATCTCTTACCCACCAGGGGGCGAGCTTCCTGACTATAAGAAATGTGTGCCTGCCTCTTTAGCTCCTTCCTGGGCTGCTCTCGCTTTCTCTGAGGTCGTCCTCTCAGCAACCCCTTACACTGTATTGATGCTGCAAGTGGGTGACTCTCTGCTCAAGCCTCAGCACCTCTCTCTGCTGAGTTTGCTTCTGATAGCTTGAGTAGGCTAGGATTTCACCCCCTCAAAACGGCTTTTGTGGCCTCCCAAAACAAAAAGGTATAAATCCACAGTGCCAGTGATATACAAAATATTCACTAACAGTCCTAGGCTCCACAGGGAAAGACCTCCAAACATTCCCACCCCAAAACCCAACCTCCCCCCTACCCCTCCTCAACCCCCCCCCAAGTCCTCCCCCCACTGCCCCCCACTGCCCCCCACAAATATCCCTATAAACATCTATATGGGTTCCCAGTTTTAAAAGGCCCTTCTTCCTGAGTCCAACCCCCCCCCCCCACCATTCTGAACCCACATACCCATATACCCTCTATCTCAATTAACAAATAACAGCAGTAAACAGCCTATCCATGACATGTGGTAGACTCTCACCCCTATATTTACTAGCAAGAAAAATGTTGAAAGGCACTATTAAGGCGTTGAATGCAATGTACTAGTGCTGCCAAAGTCTTTCAACTACCACGGCAGTCAGGAGAGGTAGAAGTGTCCACTTCTGTTCCAGAAGCCACTCCCGCTGCCATTGTGACTTGGCGATCCAACTGCCAGTCCAAGATGAATGATAACAAAACCATGTCTATGTCCCAAAGGGCAACCACTCAATTAGAATGCGAGGTTTCCAGCTTATTCACAAAAGCTGCTGTGTCCGCTGCAGAGTCAAAGATATTTGTGGCACCTTTGTGTAGAGTGGCCTAGTGGTTAGGGTGGTGGACTTTGCTCCTGGGGAACTGAGAAACTGAGTTCGATTCCCACTTCAGGCACAGGCAGCTCCTTGTGACTCTGGGCAAGTCACTTAACCCTCCATTGCCCCATGTAAGCCGCATTGAGCCTGCCATGAGTGGGAAAGCGCAGGGTACAAATGTAACAAAAATAAAATAGATACTATTGGAGATTCTACATGGAATGTTGCTACTATTGGAGATTCTACATGGAATGTTGCTATTCCACTAGCAACATTCCATGTAGAAGGCTGCGCAGGCTTCTATTTCTGTGAGTCGCATGGCCTGCGCGGCCACATTGGTGATCTGCAAGGCCCGACTTCTACATGGAATGTTGATAGTGGAATAGCAACATTCCATGTAGAATCTCAAATAGTAGCAACAGTGGAGGAGTGGTTAGGGTGGTGGACTTTGGTCCTGGGGAACTGAGTTTGATTCCCACTTCAGGCACAGGCAGCTCCTTGGGACTCTGGGCAAGTCACTTAACCCTCCATTGCCGAAGGTGCAAAGGCGGTAGAACGAGAGGAAATGAGATTGAAGGGGGGCAGACTCAAGAAAAATGTCAGGAAGTATTTTTTCACGGAGAGAGTAGTGGATGCTTGGAATGCCCTCCCACGGGAGGTGGTGGAAATGAAAACGGTAACAGAATTCAAACACGTGTGGGATAAACATAAAGGAATGGATGGATCCTAAGGAGCTTAGCCGAGATTGGGTGGCAGAGCCAGCCGGTGGTGGGAGGCAAGGATAGTGCTGGGCAGACTTATACAGTCTGTGCCAGAGCCAGTAGTGGGAGGCGGGGCTGGTGGTTGGGAGGCGGGGATAGTGCTGGGCAGACTTATACGGTCTGTGCCCTGAAGAGGACAGGTACAAATCAAAGTAGGGTATACACAAAAAGTAGCACATATGAGTTTGTCTTGTTGGGCAGACTGGATGGACCATGCAGGTCTTTTTCTGCCATCATTTACTATGTTACTATGTTACTATGTATGTAAGCCGCATTGAACCTGCCATGAGTGGGAAAGCGCGGGGTACAAATGTAACAAAAAAAAAACATGCAGTTTCGTGGGACAGGCCAACATGAAGCAGATCTGCTGTTGAAATAATTTAGTGCAGACAGGATAGAAAGCCTTCCACTGCACTGACACCACTGCAGAATAGTCCTGAAAACACGAAATAGTAGCACCTTCATACTCCAGTACCGCTTTGCAGCCTTCTCTCATTTCTGACCCAAACAATGAGCCCTCTCAATCTGAAGGGGACCATTGGTCTGTAGCAGCTGTAACAAGACGGTGATAAATTTTTCCAAAATACTCTCAGGTCCCGATCCACCAAACTTTCCAGAAGACGGATCAACCAAAGTTATTTCTTCAGGACCGGTTCTCAAGGTCATCCAGCTTTTCCTCCAACTTCCACACTTTAGCAGTCAGCTGTGGTTTATCCTGCTCCAAAGCCAGCACTGCATTCTCCACATCACTGACCCTCTGCTGCATTAACTGAAACTCCGTAGTAAGAGTAATATAATTCTGTTCCATCATATCCAATTTGTCCATAACCCGTTGAAACTGCCTGCCCATTGAAGCCTCCACTGCTGCACTCACTTCAGAGAGAATTTCCGCCGCCCGTTCAGAACCGGCTGAAGGAGATACCAGCGGGTTTTTGTCTGCCATCTTAGCATCGGGTGCACGGTTCTTCTCACGGAGTTTTTTGGGTGCAGCAGTCGCCATCCGGCAAGATGCAATATAAAAGGCTATCAGGTAAACTAAAGCTCTTTTTCGTGAGCAAAATTAGGGCAGTTATAGCTGATTTATCTGCAGATACATGTGGAGAAAGCAGGAGCCTTCAAACCTCCGTTCTCATCGTTCCACCCCCAAACCGGAAGTCCTCCTCACTTATGAATTTATAAACATTTCAAAGTACTCCTCACCCCATTATTAGTTAAATTTTATAAGTTATTATATTAATATCCAGAAAAAAACAACATTTCACAGAAGCAGAGTTTTATACTCATTCCTAAATCTGCAGAGATCCCACAAAAATAGGTAACTACAGACCAATTTCTTTACTTAACATTGATTATAAAATTCTTACTAAATTACTTAAGACTAAAACAAAATGTCACGTATGTGAATGTTTCCTTGTCTGTGCTCGCCTCGCTCTCTGGTGGACAGGGCCGGTGGCTGCTGTGGACTGTCGCCCAGTCCAGACTTCGGCCCGGTCCAGATCTTCAGGGCTGCCGGATTTACCTCTCTTGTTTGTGCCTGGGCAGCGCCCGTGGCTGCCTTGCAGTTCCTGCAGCTGGGTTTCAGCAGCTGATGGGCTTTGTTGATCACCTGGAGACTTATGTGTTTGCCTTTGCATCGTCTGGGGTCCCTGGTTTGGTGGTGCTTTGTTGCACTTCTGCCTAGTCTGGTTTCTTGTATAGTTCCTTGTCTGGTTCTGGTTGGTCTGTGTGTGGTTTGGCTTGGGTTTATTTGCTTGTTTCCCTGGTCTTGTTTCTGGTGTGTGTTCCTTGTCTGGTTTCTATTTGTCTGTGTCTCTTGCTTGGTGGCTGCTCTGCAGCTTTCAGTCCTGTCTCTTGTCTGTCAGTATTTGTACCGTTTCAGTGGCTGCGTGGCAGCTTTCAGTTCCTGTCCTTTAGCGTGCCCATTTCCTGCTTTGTGTAGTATTGTCTGTCTGTGAGTCCTAGCCCAGTTTCCTGCCTTGCTGCCCATGTATATTCCTTTCCCCTCTGACCCTCAGTCCCTGTTCAGCCTAGTTGGTATCCAGTGCCTGCCCTGTAAGTCCTGCCGGCCGCCTGCACCCAGGGGCTCAACTCCTGGGGAATGGTGGTCAAGCGCAGGTGACGTCTAGCTGTTTCTGTCAGAGTTCTGCCTTGTCTCTGGTGGGGGGTGGGTTTGCCTGCCACTGCTGTTCCACGGACCTAGTTTCTGCCTTGAAAACTTAATAGCAGAAAATCAAGTAAGTTTTATGCAAGGTAGATTTATTGGTGATAATGTAAGACTTTTATGATTTAAAACATATAGCCATAAAACAAAAATCTCCTATGGTTGCCCTCTCACTCGATGCAGAAAAAGTGTTTGACTATACTGAATGGTCATAGCTGTTTGAAACTATAGATTGGTTTAACATGGGTTCCGAGTTTAAACCATGGATTAAAATTCTTTATTACCAACCGACATCCAGAATTTCAATTAACAATATTTTGACAGATCCAATTTACTTCAGCTGTGGTACTAGACAAGGAAGTCCCTTATCCCCATTATTAACAGCGTTGGAACACCTTCTTATGGTGATTAATGAAAATTCCAACATTAAAGGTACTAAATCCAATTCATTGGAAACAAATCCCCCTGTTTACAAAGCTGCGCTAGCGGTTGCCATGTGCTAATGCCAACAGTCCATTCACTTTGAATGGGCTGTGTCGGTATTGCCATGCAGCTTAGTAAATGGGGGGACAGTTAACACGTAATGTATTTCTCTGATAAAACATAATTTTGTAGACATGTTTTTGTTACTTAAAAAAAAAAGAGTTGAACGAAAAAAAAGAAGTTTTATCAGAGGTTTTGAAAATACTAGACCGATAACAATAATGATAGTAGTGTCAATGGTTGATTCCTTGGGATAAGTATCTTTCAACTGTTTTTCAAATCTGCACAGGTTTTGCAGTGTTAGCTTTTTGTTTTTCAATAATCTCTGAGTACTGCTGAGCAAAATGTAGGCCACTAGAAAGTTGCATTCAGATTAGTGGCACTTTTACAGTTGCTTAAAATAATTTAAAAAGGAGAGTGAATAGTTTTTGTTGAAATTCCTTTGTCTAGAGTTAGAAGATGTAAGAATAATAGCTATGGATTTATGGCATTCGATTTCTAATATTCCTGGTATATGTTTCGAAATATACAACCAAAAATGTAGTATCACTTGACAATTGTAGGTCATAGTATCATAGTAGATGACAGCAGAGAATGACCTGCACGGTCTATCCAGTCTGCCCAACAAGATAAACTCATATGTGCTACTTTTTGTGTATACCTGACCTTGATTTGTATCTGCCATTTTCAGGTCACAGACCGTAGACGTCTGCCCAGCACTAGCCCCGCCTCCCACCCACTAGCCCCACCTCCCTCCACCGGCTCTGCCACCCAATCTCCGCTAAGCTTCTGAGGATACATTCCTTCTGAACAGGATTCCTTTATGTTTATCCCACGCATTTTTGAATTCCGTTACCGTTTTCATCTCCACCACATCCCGTGGGAGGGCATTCCAAGTATCCACTACTCTCTCTGTGAAAAAATACTTCCTGACATATTTCTTGAGTCTGCCAACCTTCAATCTCATTTCATGTCCTCTAGTTCTACCGACTTCCCAGCTACGGAAAAGGTTCGTTTGCGGATTAATACCATTCAAATATTTGAACGTCTGTATCATATCACCCCTGTTTCTCCTTTTCTCCAAGGTATACATGTTCAGGCCAGCAAGTCTCTCCTCATACGTCTTGTAACGCAAATCCCATACCATTTTGTAGCGTTTCTTTGCACCGCTTCAATTCTTTTTACATTCTTAGCAAGATACGGCCTCCAAAACTGAACACAATACTCCAGGTGGGGCCTCACCAACGACTTATACAGGGTCATTAAAACCTCTTTTCTTCTGCTGGTCACACCTCTGTCTATACAGCCTAGCAACCTTCTAGCTATGGCCACCGCCTTGTCATACTGTTTCGTCGCCTTCAGATCCTCAGATACTATCACCCCAAGATCCCTCTCCCCGTCTGTACATATCAGACTCTCACCACCTAACACATATGTCTCCTGTGGATTTATACTCCCTAAGTGCATCACTTTGCATTTCTTTGCATTGAATTTTAATTGTCAAAACTTAGACCATTCTTCTAGCTTCTGCAGATCCTTTTTCATGTTTTCCACTCCCTCTGGGGTGTCCACTCTGTTACAAATCTTAGTATCATCCGCAAAAAGGCAAACTTTACCTTCTAACTCTTCGGCAATGTCACTCACAAATATTTTGAACAGAATTGGCCCCAGCACCGATCCCTGAGGAACTCCACTACTCACCTTTCCCTTATCCGAGTGAATTCCATTAACCACCACCCTCTGGCGTCTGTCCGTCAACCAGTTCCTAATCCATTTCACTACGTCGGGTCCTATCTTCAGCCTGTCAAGTTTATTCAAGAGCCTCCTGTGGGGAACCGTGTCAAAAGCTTTGCTGAAATCTAAGTAGATTACGTCTATAGCATGTCCATGATTCAATTCTCCAGTCACCCAAAGAATTCAATGAGATTCGTTTGGCACAATTTACATTTGGTAAAACCATATTGTCTTGGATCTTGCAACTTATTGGCTTCCAGGAAATTCACTATCCTTTTCTTCAGCATCGCTTCCATTACTTTTCCAATAACCGAAGTGAGGCTTGCCGGCCTGTAGTTTCCAGCTTCTTCCCTATTACCACTTTTGTGAAGAGGGACCACATCCGCTGTTCTCCAATCCCATGGAACCTCTCCCATCTCCAAGGATTTATTAAATAAATCTTTAAGAGGACCCACCAGAACCTCTCTGAGCTCCCTCAATACCCTGGGGTGGATCCCGTCTGGTCCCACGGCTTTGTCCACCTTTACATTTTCAAGTTGTTCATACACACTCTCTTCTTTGAATGGTACTATATCCATTCCATCCACTCCATTCTCGTTAGTACTTTTGCCAGTCAATCACGGTCCTTCTCCAGGATTTTCTTCAGTGAAAACAGAACAAAAGTATCTATTTAGCAAAGTTGCTTTTTCTTCATCATTATCTACATAGCGGTTCGCAGCATCTTTCAGTCTCACAATTCCCTTTTTAGTCTTCCTCCTTTCACTAATATACCTGAAGAACGTTTTGTCACCCCTCCTTACATTTCTAGCCATTTGTTCTTCCGCTTGCGCTTTCGCCAGACGTATCTCTCTCTTGGCTTCTTTCAGTTTCATCCGGTATTCCTCTCTGTGTTCCTCTTCTTGAGTTTTTCTGTATTTCAGGAATGCCAACTTCTTTAGCCTTTATTTTCTCAGCCACTTGCTTGGAGAACCATATCGGTTTCCTTTTTCTCTTGCTTTTATGTTTAAACAGTTTTTATTAACATTTCAGCATATTAAATCCAAACAGTACATTTTACTTGACACATTTCACAATGAATTATGCTGCATAAATCACACACATTACTGAACAGTATTCAAAACTTTTTAACATTTTTCTCCCCTGTCCTAATTCCCTCTACCCCCTTAATTGTCTATGAATTTTTATGGTTGAACAGGTTTGTTAGCATTTAGCATATTAATCACACAATGTTTCTTACTAGGCTAAATCATCAACAACTTATGCTCTATAAGCCAAATCAATCCTGATCAAGATCTTCACACTTGTAATTTCCCCCCCCCCTTCCCTTTCTCCTCAGCCTCCCCCTCCCCGCCTCACCTCCCAATCCCTTGGTACTCATACATCCGAATAACCTACATTGTTCAGTGCTCTTTTAGTATCTCCTATATTCCCTTATCCCCTCTGGGCTTGGTTCTGATAGCCCAGGGGTACCTCCCTTCCCTTCCCTGTGTGTCAACCTTATATGTGGGGCTGTTTAGTAGGGGGGTTCGCTCCCTATATCAGGGTCACAGCAAATTAAGAAGCAGACTTCGTCCTTGCGGGCTTAGTTCTTGTATGTAATGATCCCAGATCTTTACAAAACTTTTTTTCCTTTTCGGAGATCCCTTTGCCTCCCTGGCTTCCCAGGTGGCCAACTCGTGCACTTGGTTTCTCCAATGCCAATAAGCCGGAGGGTCTTATAGGATCCAATTTTGTAAAATAGTTTTTCTAGCCACCAAACATACTTTGCGACACCATATTCTATCCCACCCAGCCTGCGTTTGGAATGCTGTTTGTGTATCTAGCACATAATGATCCCAGGTTCCATCCACGGGTTTCTTTACTATAAAAGACATAAATCTCTGGATCTCTCCCCAAAAAGCTTTTACTCTTGGACATCCCCAAAAGGCATGGTATAGAGTGTGGGGTATGTAATCACATTTAACACATTTCTCCGCCGTTGTGCCGCCTATGTGTCCCCTTTGCCGTCCAGACATGTAGGCCCTCACCACCACTCTGAATCCACATTCTCTAAAAGGCATATTTTCAAAGCACTTTGGGAGGCTAAGTTCCATAGGTTTCTATGGAACTTTGGGAGGCTAAGTGCTTTGAAAATGAGCCCGTTTGTCTCTCATCTATAGTGAGGGCCGGGATATGTGCCAGTGTTATCCCAATGTCCCATCCCGCTAGGGTGGTTCCCGATTCCTTTTCCCACTTTTGTATGATATAGTGTAAGTTGTGTGGTGGGGTTCGTTTCTGCAACATTTTATATATGGTTGATACTGTCACCCCCGCCACCTCCATGGGTTGGAAGAATGTCCGTACTTTACCCCCTAGTTTCCTCTGTAAATCTGATTGGTGTAAGGCTAAGATATAGTGTTTGGCTTGGGCATAAGCGAATCGGTCTCCCCATGTAGTCCCAATCTTTGCCTGTAGTTGCTCAAACGGGATAATTGTCGTTGCATCTCCTAATAAATGCTCCACTCTTATAATTCCTAATTGTCCCCATCTGAAAAATACCGAATTACTTTGACCTGGTTCAAAATTCGGGTTCCCTCTAAATAATAAAAGCTCTGATGTTGTGGCACTCCCTCCCAACTTTTTAATCATCAACCTCCATGCTGCCTTCAGCGGTTGAAGCAACGAACATCGCTTGAGGTGAGCCGGGAGCTGGTCTTGTTTCAGATGCAGCAAAGTGACCATGTCATAAGGGGCGAAATATTCTTCTTCTATGTCTATCGGTGTGAATAAATTAGTCTGGCCCACCCAGTCTCCTATGTGCCTTAATAGACATGCCTGATTATATCCAGCCAGATTTGGCAATCCTAGGCCTCTATGACCCCATCCTCCCACTAATAACGAAGTTTGCATTTTGGGTTTCTTTTGTGCCCAGCAAAACCTACTAAATACCCTCATGACTCTAGTCAAATCTCTCTTCAATACTCGCACGGGGAGCGTCTGCATGAGGTATAACCATCTCGGGAGTATTACCATTCTAATTAGATTTATCCTGCCTCTCAGCGTCAATGGGTTTCTCTTGCTTTTATTTACTCTCCTTACATAAAGGTTTGTGGCCATATTTATAGCTTCTTTCAGCCTGGACAACTGTCCTTCCACTTCTCGTATGTCCTCCCAGCCCATCAGCTCCTTCCTCAGGTATTCCCCCATTTTACGAAAGTCAGCATGCTTGAAATCCAGGACTTTGAGTTTTGAGTGGCCGCCCTCCACTTCAGCTGTCATATCAAACCAAATTGTTTGATTGTCACTGCTTCCCAGGTGGGCACCCACTCGGACATTTGACACACTATCCCCACGTGTGAGCACCAGATCCAGCGTCGCTCCCTCCCTCGTGGGTTCCGTCACCATTTGTCTGAGCACAGCACTTTGAAAAGCATCCACGATCTACTTCTTTCCGATTCCGCAGATGGAACCTTCCAATCTACATCCGGCAGATTGAAATCTCCCAGCAACAGCACCTCTCTCTTGTTTCCCAATTTTTGAATATCTGCAATCATGTGGGCTAAAGTGCCTGCATGTGTCTTGCGACACACATGAAGGCAATTATTTGTATTGGATATACAGGTCTCTATTTTTCAAGAAGGGTCCAAATAGTACGATGTTCTAGAAAGAACAGCGATGACCTTTACGGATTACTTAATAGTTCTGGCATCCACGACAGTTTTGAAAAGTCAGTTTTTAACATTTCCTCAATCAGGTTCCCACCCCAGTGGGCCAGCATTTTATAAGACCAGGACACTGCACCAGTGATTTCATAGTTAGAATCCTGAAAGGTAACTTTAAAACAATACAGGAACATAAAATACCTTTGAAGTCAGAATGATTGAATATTTTGACACCCAACAGACAGGACTTAACAAGGATCTGGGTTTTCTAGCCCATTATAAACCATAAAATTGTATTTCTCTGTTTATCACTCTCCTCTCACCTACCCACACCCAGTGGTGTGCTGGAGCAGGCTCTCACAGGCTCGCAAGAGCCGGTTATTAAGTTTTTAAGAATTTTGGGAGCCGGTTGTTAAAGTAGGGCCCTCCATGGCTACTTTAACAACTGGCTCCCAAAATGTGGGTTTGGGCCCCCTACTGAATTATCTTTTACTTTGCTGGTGGGGATGCTGAGCCCTGCCAGCCAAGTAAATAGACTACTGCTGCTCCCCGCTCCTTGTTTCCAGTTCTGGGCAGCAGGCTGGGACTTCTCGAGCATGTGAGAGAAGTTCCAGCATGCTGCTCAGAGCAAGACGTTGGGAGTGGTGGCAGTCCATTTATTGGCTGCCAGCAGAGGTATGCCTAGCGTGCCCGCACGAAGGGAGGAGATAGAGGCAAGTGTTGCTCCCCCCCCCGGCCACCCCTGGCTCTTCCAACTGCAGAGCTGGCTGAGTCCGGAGAAAGAGCCTGTTGTTAAAAATGTACCAGCACACCCCTGCCCACACCCATCCTGTTAGAATATCAATGAAATGCTTTGATGTCCCCATGCATACCCCCACCCTCCCACTCTGTCAGACTGTCAAAGTAATGCTTGGATGTTTCACTTATATATACTATCCCATGCATACCTCCTACCCACCCCCACCCTGTCAGACTGTCAAAGTAATGCTTTGATGTTTCTCTCATATATACTATCTGCTACCACATTTGCTTATTTCCGATCTGAGGAAGAAGGGCAACCTTCGAAAGCTAATCAAGAAATGTATTAAGTTATGTCCAATAAAAAAGGTATCATCTTATTTTCTTTTGCACGTTTTATTTTGTTTGATTTCTATTAATAACCTCAATCTCAAGAAACGATGAATTAAAAAGGTAGAATAACGCTATAAATAAAACACACCCTCCCTCCACATCCGGCTCTAAAAGACTTCCTTGTGTCTGGCTAGAGGCAAGAAGCTCCACCCACAACTTGGCAACCGTCACCGCGTCTCCCCAATGCCGCCGGCATCCTCATGACATCACCCCGCTCACCTCCCATTGGTGGCCCGCCGTCAGCTGACCTACGCGGTGACGTTTAGCGTCGCGCCGGGTAGGTGGGAGAGAGGGGAAAAAAAAAGAGGTGGAGATACAAACTATCGCAAGATGGCGTCGTGTGTTGAGGGTGGAATTGTTATTCGACTACCGTAGAGAGAACGGGGACGAGGGTATTAGCGTTTCGGCCTGCTCTGCCGTGTGGGGAGTCTGTAGGCACCAGGTAAGTGTTGGAAGCGGCCTTCTAGAGGTTTTGCTGCAGATGTGCCTTGGTCAGGCCGGATCCCGGTCTTGCCATGTCTTCCTACGGTAATAATAGCGATTATTATTCTGGTGTCGTCGTTCGGCCTTGTTAGCGGTTCCCCTTTTCTAGTACTTCGAGGAGCTGACCTCGCCAGCGGACCCTTTCGTCCTTCTTGTCTGTCCGTTGCGCAGTAGAAGGCGGAATAATTAGAAAATACCCGCCGAATTGAGTAAAAAAAGAAGGTGTCTTGAAGTGAAGAGGAGGCAGTGACCTGGGGGGTAAGAAATGGTGCAGGGCCTTTAAAATACCTCCCAGGACACGACAGGCCTCTGGTGCTGAATGGGGTGGGCCTGTACCGGAGGACCAGAGCGGTTACAACACACGTACAACAGAAACAATTTAGTTTTTAACTGTAAATTAAAGAGCTAAAACTCATGGGAATACACCATAATTCCCTTAAAAAAATTGAGGCTCGAATTGCCTCTGTTTGCTGGACGTGTAAGTTGACATTTATATTTCCTGCCACTGTTCTTCTACCAAATACCTCTGAGCTATGTAGCTAATTCATTGTGCACAGGTATAGGAATTGGTAGGTATGAGCTTCAAACTCATGTCTTATTGTCAACTACCTGATCTTAGTTTGTTTTCTCTTTATAGCCATTAAGGGTCCTTGATACATTTTTAACTGTAATATTTTTACTTGTACCCTTTAGAATACAAAAATATTTTTGTGCCCACAGCCATTTCGACAAGGACAGTCTATGTGTGCCTTGAAAATATTATGTGGCAGCATATCTTTTCTGTGCTTCTAAAATGGTTTAGAGACATAATCAAAGTGGTCTAAAAAGGTTACCTAATGCTTGAATGTTGGTTATAGAAACATTTTACTCTGGTACCCTTAAATGATTATCAAATAACTGAATGTTAATATTTTCATGAATGAGAGATGTGTTATATCAGTTTACTCTTTCATGTTACTTAAAAAACTGTAAGCTGTTTGTTAATATACTCACTATCTTTCCACAGGATCTGGCCTTTTTGTTTTCATAAAACTTAAAGTAGTTTTGAAATCGCAGAACGGTTTAAAACCATGCAATGTAGTAATAAAAATCCTGATGCTAAATCGGCTGGTATAAACTTGCTATATATTTAGTAGGGCTGCCCATGGTCAAACATTTTTAATCGTATGATTACAGTTTGTAATCAAATGATTAATTGTGTGATCCAGATGTAAAGGAGTTGAAATAAATTTAGCATATAAATGTGGAGGCGTATTTTCAAAGGAGGAGGAGTGGCCTAGTGGTCAGGGTGGTGGACTTTGGTCCTGGGGAACTGAGGAACTGAGTTCGATTCCTGGCACAGGCAGCTCCTTGTGACTCTGGGCAAGTCACTTAACCCTCCATTGCTCCAGGTAAGCTGCATTGAGCCTGCCATGAGTGGGAAAGTGCGGGATACAAATGTAACAAAAAAAAAAAAAAAATAAAGCAGACTTGAAGCCTATGGAACTTTGTAAGGTCTAAATGCTTTGAAAATGAACTCCATAGTTTACTTTTTTTTTTTTTTGTAATTGATTCTAAACATTCAACCAATGATTTTGGTTCCATCTCCTCCTTTGCCTTCCCTGCCCTGGCACTATCTTCTCCATTCCCTCTATCCATGATTACCATTTTTTCCTTCTCTCTCTCTCTTTTTTTTTTCCTCCTCCTCTCCCCTCTGTTCTATGGGCAACATCTTGATTCTTCATCCCTTATTTCTAGCATCTATCTCCCCCCCCTCCCCCGAGGTCCCCATCTTTCTTTCATCCTTTTTTTTTTTTTTTTTTTTCCTTCTGGCACCTCTTCTTACTTCTCTGGCACATCTCTCTCTAGCACCACCTTACCCTGCATCTCTCGCTGTTCTCTTTCTCCTGCCTTGGCTCTCTGCTCCCCTGCATCTCTGGCTCTACTCCTGTTTCTCCCACTGCAGCTGCCTCTCTGCCTTATATCTCTGGCTCCTCCTTCCCCAATTCTCTTGCTCTTCTCTTTTCTGCCGCCACCCCTCCCCCACATCACTCGCTCTTCACCTCTTTCTCCCACTGTTGCCCTCTCCTCCCCCGCATCTTTGGCTCTTCTCTTTCTGCTGCTGCCACCCTCTCCCCTGCATCTCTGGCTTTTCTTTTTCTGCTGTCTTTGCCTGCCCAGCGCGGTCCATATCTTTATCCCTTTTTGTTTTCTGGCAGTGTGAACTTAACGTCTCCAGCAGCCCTCACTCCTCTGCTACTCTTCCTTGCTCCTCACAGCCGCTGCAGTGAAATCATACTATTTAGTCGCCGGTGCCAAAGCCTATCTGTAACAGGAAGTTCTGCCTCTTCTAACAGAACTTCCTGTTTCAGAGACAGGTTTGGAGCCGGGTGACATGCAGCGTTCTTTGAGTGCAGCGGCCATGAGAAGCAGGGAGAAGCGGCTGGAGAGGAGTGTGCTTGAGAAGAAAGAAGTGTAGGCAGAGCAAAGCTGGATGTTTACAGATGGGGGAGAGAGGCATTAACTTCAGTTAAAAATTTTAACGCAAGTCATTTAACATGTTAATCGTGTTAACGTGTTAAATGTACATCCCTAATATTTAGTTTTCCCTGTCCTTAACTTTAAAGTTGAGGGAAAGTAAAAAATCCACAGTGGTCTGTGGCTTTACAAGTGGAAGTAATTTTGTGCAGTCTAGGGGGGCCTTCTCTGCTTCATACTGTTCCCATGTTTCATGTTCTGAGAAAGATAAAGGTTTGAGCTTGCCACTTTGAGATTACTCATTGCTAAAATGTCTGATTTAGGACAAATCATCAGGAGGCAGTTTGTTGTTCAAACATATTAGGACAATGTTTAATGTACAGTTTTTGGATAGATATTGTAATGAAAAAAAAAAAAAAGAAAATACTACTTGGGTTGGACTGGCTTTGATTTGTAAACTTGCCTAGTATTGTGGAGTTGTCGCAGGTCTTGTTAATCCATGTATCTTTTCTCAAGACTGGGTAGAAATAGAGGTTAGTATCTCCCTGCAGAAACAATATAAAAAAGCCATGTATTTCATGAAATAAAAACAAGGTCAAAATGTATATTATAAAAAAAATGTCTAAACCTGTACAAATACAAGACGATTACAACCTTGTATAGAAAATGAGTTAAGTAGGGTAATAAGAAAAAGTAAGAATTTCCTATTAAGCCCTCAAGAATAAGGGAATCCAACAGCAAATCAAGGGAAGAATTCAAAAACAATATGTATAATCAGTGTCTAGTTAAATCTTCATAATGACCTAATTTCCTTTATATCAGTGGCCTGCTCTACACCACTACTATATCTTGTTGCCTAATTCAAATGTGTTTTGATAGACCCAGTCTGTTTAATGTTCACTTTCACTTTATTTTGGACTTTTATCTGCTGTTTCCCAGGAGCACAAATATTCTAAGAGGTGCTACAACCCAGGTATCTGATCTGTTTGTAGTTTAAAATGTAGGATCATGTCTGCCTTGATCTCAAAATAGGGAGCCTTCTTGTTTGGTAGGGCAGATGCATTTCTACTTCGACTATTTAATTGTATATTAAAAAGAGGCTCTTTAGACTTGTCCATTCAAGGAATCAACTATTCAAATGCTTCCAGTGGATTTTTAACCTAGGCTTCCTCTTCAAGCTTGTTATGTTTTCTGAGAAGTGATCTCCTCTTACCTGCCACTTAGTCTACTGGTGGCTATCTATTTGCTACTATTTTCTTTTCGTGTCTCTTTCAGTCAAATTTTCTTTTTACTTTCTTGTTTGTTACTCTAACTTATTTGCTCTCAACTGATGGCATGATTACTTTGGCTTCCTGGAAAAACAGGATTTATACTCCGCAAGCTAATGAGTCACTGATAGCACGAGCTCCAGGTAAAGAGAGTGAGCAAGCAGAATTTCTCCAGTGCAAAGGTGGGCGGTCTCTGTCTTCAAGTGCCACATACCAGATCTATTTGCATACAATGGAAACAGCGCATGCAAATAGATTTCATGCATATTCATTGGAGAAATGCTGAAAGCCGTGGCCCTCGGACTGAGATTGCCCAGGTCTGCTTTGCCATGTGCCCTTTTAAATGGAAGGGTGGGAAAGTTATATTGCCTGTATTCTAAAAATGGTCAGACAAGCACCAGCTATAGCATAATTCTTTTCTGTAGATTAGTCATACTGTGTGTCATCTTGAGCTCTTGTGAAGGGAGTAAAGAATTTTTTTTTTGATACAAAGCTCAGCTGGACTGTTTGATCATGAGGGGGACACAAGAATCTTCTTGGAGTGACCTGATCCTGTGTAGACCAATCTAAATATCAAAAAAAGAGCTTAAAAGGATATTTATATAATGATAAACTCGTATAAACTTTACAAAATATCCTTGCACTTTCCTGATGTGACTAGATAATTATTAAATGGAATGCTTGATCCGTCGATTAAATATATAGACGGCTTTATTTGCAGAAATATTTTGAGCAGTAACCACATTTTCACATACAATATTAAAATAATAAGGAGGTTTTTGCCCATGATGATTTAGGAGACCTCCCTAATATTGGTTTACCAATGACTGAGTGTTCCCTTAAAATATGAGACTTTTTTTCCTCCGTTTAATAATTATCTAGTCACATCAGGAAAGTGCAAGGATGTTTTGTAGAGCTGATCCTGTGTAGCTCAGTATACCTTCATCAGGTTGTAAGAACTTTCTTGTATTAATCATTATAGGTGGAACTGATCCCTTGCTAGTTTTACTTAATCTGTTATTGTAAAGCAAATGACTTGCAGAGGTGAACTACTGAAAAGTGGGTGACTCCTGCAGGACGGAGAATTATGAGTCACAGCTGTTAAGAAAAATGAGAAAGGAACTGGAATCTAGGCCATCCTTTCCATGTAGTTTGGGAAGAGCTGTAACACTTGTAAGCATATTGGAAATATACTTGTGATGAGTTGGAACAAAGATTTAATAAAAGGATGAGATCATAGGATGGATGAACAAACCCAGAATGAATTACTTATCTGTCCTCTTCCTGGTGAATCATCAGAACCAGAAAGTTTCTTTACCACTTTTCTGTACTGCAATCCCTCCATCTTGAGGACATTTAAGGTTCAGAAAGCTACCAGTTTGTACTCTGTAGTTTTGCTTCAAAATCAGCAGGTGTCTTTGAGCAGTCTAGTTAAATCTGTTTCTTTTGCTTTTGAGTAGAGCTTTTCAGATCAGACTAGCAGTGAGTCACCCAAACAGGTTTTCAGGTAAATTGTATGCATTCTAGGCCATTCAAATTTATTTTGGATGTCCTGAAAATTGAATGGGCTGTGAAGTCACCAGGCAGATTTGAGAAACCCTGACTTAGATGTTTGGGTGGTTTTTTTTTTTTAATTTTTAAGATCTTCCCCCCTCCCCCCAAAATGAAATTCCTCTAGATAAAGAGGGCAGGATGTAAGTTTTATAAAACTTAGAAGCAGGTCAAACATTTAAGAACCAGGAGTAATTTTTGTTACGTTTCTAACTTTTGCGTGCATTGTTTCTTTTGCCTAGTTTTGTTTGGCTGTTTTTTTCATTTTGTTCTTGGTGGTGTTTTTTTTTCTTAGTTCTGTCATTTCACATGGGATATAATTTATTTTTGTATTACATAGTTACAAACATCAAATATGACCACAGCCTAATAAAACCAAAAATAAATTTAGAAAGAGCCATTAGCTTAAAAAAAAAAAGGAGATCTATGAAAAAGAGGCACAAAATGTTAAATACAAATAGAAAGAGACCCAATGGATGAGAAACTTTTGCTTGCTCAACAGCCCACAGCAAAAAGAAAATACATCCAAAGGGGAGAAAACATAAAGCTCTCAGCAGTATAGGTCTCCTCAAAAGAAACAGAACTGATACCACTCAAAGAGGGATCTTCCGAAAAGGAAAGCAATGTTAAAAAAAGAAATACACACACACACACACTACTTTTACATTTAGCAGGATATCTTAACAAACATAGACATTAGACACTAAGGACATTTTTATGAGACCTTAGGGATCCACTAGGCACTATTTTGGGGGTGGATCAGAGAATTGGTGGCCATCCTGGGGTTTTGGAGATCAGAAGATGGGTGGTCCACTAGGGAGTGGGGACTAGGGTTTTTTTTTTTTTTGGGGGGGGGGGTGTGAAGGTGACAGTGGACCTTCATCTCTTTTTGTCACCCTTCTGTCAGTGCATGAGCCAATCACTATTCATGCACAACTGCATACTACTGGCATGGTGTGGTGGTTTTTTTTTTTTTTTTTGCTGACAATACACAGTTTTTAACATGGCTGTAGCTTTAATGCCATGTGTTTACTGGATCAGAGAACAAACCTTTGCATTAGGTTAGCATCAGAAGCCATGTGCTCAGGCATAGTCACATGACACTACCCTGCAGGTTTCTGCATCTGCTCCTGTGTCTTCCTTTGACCTCCAGTTTCCCAGCCTTTTGTTTTAAAGTCAGAACTTCTGGCAGACAATTTTAAAGATTAATTACTATGGTATTTCCAAAGTAATTTTAGCTGGTTCTGTGTAAACTTGTATAGATTCTCCATCCGTAACTGTTTTCCTTTATTTCCGATACTACCCTTTGAATCAAGGCTGATGCTTCCTTCTCCTCCCAGTCTTGTGCTGTTTCTTACCTGATATTCTTTGACTCACAAAGATTTAGGGCTTCTTTTTAAAAAGCTGAGCTAGCGGTTCACATATGGCAAATGAGAGGAAGCCCATAGGAATTGAATGGTCTTCCTCTAATTTGCTCAGCAGGAATCAATAGTGCAGTTTTGTAAAACAAGCCCTTAGGAGCACACCTGGGCTAATTTTTCCATCCACTTTACCAGCATGTCAGCCTAGATAGCTGCTCCACAGGTGGTTGCCTCTTTTTGGTTCGCTCATCAGCTGTGATAAGTTGTCTCCACTGTCCTCATCCTCTCCCCCAGTTTTCCATCTCAATTCCTTTCCTCATCCTGTCCTTAGCAGTCTCCTCCCCCAAACCTGGTTTTAAATCTTTTCTCAAACATGATGTGTGGTGCATGAACTCCTTAACTTGATACCACAAGAACAGCACAGAATTGAATGTAATTAAATGGTGCAGACTGGAGAGGAGGCTCTTTTTGAGCTGTGGAGGCAATTACAAGAGTGAGAGAACTCATGGTGCATGATATCCTGAGTGCCCCAGTACAATTTCTAGACATCCAGTGTGCAGCGGTGTCTGAAAAAGCAAACAGGATGCTAGGAATTATTGAGAGGTATGCAAAATGAGACCAGAAATTATAATGCCTCTGTATTGCTCTATGGTGTGACCTCACCTTCCGAATGTGCATCACTTTGCATTTGTGCACATTAGATTTCATCTGTCACTTGGATGCCCAGTTTTCTAAGGTCTTCCTGTAGTTTTTTCACAATCCACATGTTTTAACAACCTTGAATAGTTTTGTGTCATCTGCAAATTTAATCATCTCACTTGTTCTGATTTCCTAGCACTGGTCCCAATACAGATTCCTGCGGCACTCCTGTTCATCCTCCTCCATTGAGAGAAATGTCCATTTAACCCTACCTTCTGTTTTCTGTCCAATAACCAATTCCTAATCCACACCAGAACCTTGCCTCCTAGCCCATGACTCTTTAATTTTCTCAGGAGTTTCTCATGAGGAATTGTCAAAAGCTTTCTGAAAATCTAGGTACACTACATCAACTGGCTCACCTTTATCCACAGATCTATTCAAGCCTTCAAAGAAGTGAAGCAAATTGGTGATTCAAGACTTCTCTTGGCTGAACCCATGCTGATTCCGTCCCATTAAACCATGTTATAAATCATTAATAGCAGATTGGTAATTTCATGTTTGAGTTCTTTCAGTACCCTGGGGTGTTTACCATCTGGTCTAGGTGATTTTCACTCTAACTTATTGATTTGGCTCGTTACATCTTCTGAGTTCACAGAGATTTATTGCAGTTCCTCCGCATCATCACCCTTGAAAAACATTTCCAGTACAGGTAAATCTCTTACGACTTCGCTAAAGACCGAAGCAAAGAATTCATTCAGTCTCTTTTATGGTCTTGTTGGAGAGATTGAATGTCAGACCAGTGGATTCTGGATGTTCTTACAGAAGGTTACAAGTTGAAGTTCTACCTGGTTGCTCGTCTCTTCTTGCAGACTTTTGTTGAAAGGGAACCAAGGCAGTCGATGTTGAGGCCACTGTAAGTTCCTTATTGGCACTCTGGTCCCTGGCACTCTGGCCCATTGTTCCAGTTCCCCAGGCAGGACAAAGCAGATACTCCATCTACTTCATTGTCCCAAAGAAGGAAGGTAGCTTTCATCCTGTCTTAGATCTCAAAGGTCTAAACTGCTGCCTTTGTGTGTCTTTCTTTTGCATGGAGACACTAAGAGCAGTCATAGCCTCTGCTCAAGCAGGAGAATTTCTCACCATCCTTTATCTCAAGGAGGTGTACTTACATATACACACATGGCCGCTTCATCTTGAGTTTTTCTGTTTTGCGATTCTGGGCCATCACTTCCAGTTCAGGGCCTTGCTGTTCAGTCTCGCCATGGCTCCAAGAACATTTACCAAGGTTGACTTCAGCGCCAGGGAAGCAGAGTTCACCCTTATCTCTATGACTGTCTTATTAGTGCGTTGTCCTTTTCAGATAGCATGGTTGCAGTGGACAAAGTTTTTTTCTATTTTCTGCAGTCAGGTTGGGTGACCGATTTTGAGAAGAGCAGACTAACTCCATCACAGATGCTGGAGTATCTGGACATTCTATTTGAGACAACACAGGAGAGGATCTTCCTCACAGAAGTGCAGGATATCAAAGCTGGTTAAATAGATTTCATCATCTCAGCCAAGGCAGGCCCAGGGTCTGGGACTCTGTCCAGGTTCTGGCTCAGTGACGGCTGTGATGCAAGTGGTGCCACGGGCAAAAGCTTATATATGGCTATTACAGGATAATAGCTCTCTTCTCAGCAGCTGGTCTCCAGTGTCATAGAAGTACGACTTTTATCTTCCTTGGATGCTGGTTTCAAGGCAGAGTATGCAGTAGTGGGTATTGCCCGTGGGTATTG
Organism: Microcaecilia unicolor; assembly: GCF_901765095.1. Lineage (NCBI taxonomy): Eukaryota > Metazoa > Chordata > Amphibia > Gymnophiona > Siphonopidae > Microcaecilia > Microcaecilia unicolor. The sequence goes on along the minus strand of NC_044032.1, from coordinate 28,633,694 downwards.
CCCAAGAATTTGACAGTCAGAGCTCCCTTTCTGATAACACAATGGAAGTGGTGATAACGGATGCCAGTAAGTCATGTTGGGGAGTGTGAGGAATATGCCCAAGATCCTTCTGTAACACTAAATGTCTATTTTCTAATATATTTCCACTATTCATGATTATTGTAAGCCACATTGAGCCTGCAAAGAGGTGGGAAAATGTGGGATATAAATGCAATAAATAAAATAAAGAAATAAATGAGGGTGAGAGGGAGAATGAAGGCACATGGAGGAATGAGGAGGCTCGAGAGGGAGGGAGACTGGGTAGAGAAAGGAATCTTTTCCTCTGGGGGATTGGAGAAAAGGAAAAGACTACAATTCCCAGCAGCCCTCGAGTAGGTCCCATGGTAGAAACAGGGACTTCAATCCCCAACAGCCCCCAGAGGAGGTCAAGAGAAGGGAGTTGGAAAAACCTGTCCCAGAGAGCCAGGATGAAGGAAGGCGTTCTGAACCTGCCCAATCAAGCTAATGGAGAGCAGCTGAGCAATGGGTGTGGGGAAGAACCTATGGACTGGCAAGGGGAAGAAAAGGAGGAAGAACTAGAGCAAGAGGAGCCGATGGAGATTGCTGCTCTGACTAAACTGGAAGGAAAGGAGGTGAAACAGCAGAGGGCTGCTTGAGAGGAGAGCCTGGTAGAAGAGGGGAAAAGGTGGCTGTCCCACGAGGGGAGCTGAGAGAACAGGTTTACCACAGAAGGGTCATGCGGGTGGTGGTCAGGGTATTATGCTGTCCTGGTTGGGGAGGGACCCTTGCCACTCTCCCTAGGTTGATTTCTTTTGAAATGGAGAGAGGAGTGGTGGTTTTGGGCATAACTGCTATACATGAACTGCTGGGAGTTTGAACCTTTTCTGAACTGCTGTGTTTGGGGAATTATTGCATAACTGCTTACATGAACTGCTGGGGACTTTGAACCCTTAGAAGTAGCCTAGTGGTTAGTGCAGCGGACTTTGATCCTGGGGATCTGGGTTCGATTCTCACTGCAGCTCCTTGTGACTGTGGGCAAGTCACTTAAACCTCCATTGCCCCAGGTACAAAATAAGTACCTGTATATATGTAAACCGCTTTGAATGTAGTTGCAAAATACCACAGAAAGGCGGTATATTAATTCTCATTTCCCTTTTTGATCTACCGTGTTTGGAGAATTACGTTGTATAACTGCTATACATGAACTGCTGGGAGTTTGAACCCTTTCTGAACTGCTGTGTTTGGGGAATTGTTTTGCCAAACTGCTGATATGAACTGCTGGGAGTTTGAACCCTTTCTGAACTGCTGTGTTTGGGGAATTGTTTTGCCAAACTGCTGATATGAACTGCTGGGAGTTTGAACCCTTTCTGAACTGCTGTGTTTGGGGAATTGTTTTGCCAAACTGCTGATATGAACTGCTGGGAGTTTGAACCCTTTCTGAACTGCTGTGTTTGGGGAATTGTTTTGCCAAACTGCTGATATGAACTGCTGGGAGTTTGAACCCTTTCTGAACTGCTGTGTTTGGGGAATTGTTTTGCCAAACTGCTGATATGGACTGCTGGGAGTTTGAACCCTTTCTGAACTGCTGTGTTTGGGGAATTGTTTTGCCGAACTGCTGGGAGTTTGAACCCTTTCTGAACTGCTGTGTTTGGGGAATTGTTTTGCCAAACTGCTGGGAGTTTGAACCCTTTCTGAACTGCTGTGTTTGGGGAATTGTTTTGCCAAACTGCTTTATATGAACTGCTGGGAGTTTGAACCCTTTCTGAACTGCTGTGTTTGGGGAATTGTTTTGCCAAACTGCTTTATATGAACTGCTGAGATTTTGGAACCTTTTGTTTTGTTTTGAATACTATGCTGTTGAACTGCTATGCTTGAGAAATGCTGTGGTGGGAACTACCTTTGGAGGAGCAGTTGACACAAAGGGATTACAATAAAGTATAATGATCTGACATTGTGGATTGCCGTGTGCTCTTTAGCAGTGGATTACAGCACACAGCTCAGCTAAAGGGCCAAGGGACTCAATAGTTGCAGATCTAGACCCCCTTTTCTGAAAGGTTGTCAGTCCATGAGCGCGCAACATTTACCAAAATGCCATTTTTGGGGTCTAATAAAATCCAAACACATAATGGCTAAAAAATTCAAATCCTGTACAGTTTTTGATGCTAATTCCGATGAAATACATTTTAACATTATGGATGCAAAATCCAGTCAAACAAGTTGACTCAAAGTGTGCATCAAAATTGGTTGCGACTCATCGGAACATATTTGGACCAATATTCAGACCGCAACAACTTCCATGCAAACAAAGATATGGACTTGAAGTTTTGAACAAGCATTATGCTTGTGCTGGACATAAAACTGCCAGATTTGCAACTAACCAGCATCTATAACCGCCCTGCAGGATCTCTTCAAAGTTGGCACTGTCAGCGCAAATGGTAAAATGTACCAAAATTCAAAGCCAATTATTAAAGAGTCTGCCTGAATCAGCTTGTGAACAGTATCATCTGAAAGAGAAAATTGTGCTCTACAACACTATGTTTTTGTTTTGCAATGCCACAATTAAGTAGCTGCTCAGTATTTTCTGTCTCCAGCAGGTGGATAGACATGACTTTCTGTTTTGAGTCCTTGTCCAGGGGTCTGGCTGGCGGTAAGTTACCTGGAGAGTTCCAGCAGCGCCTGAGTGCGGGTGTCGTATCTTATGGTGCCGGGTCCCTGTCATTCCGCTGCCTTGGTTGAGGTTTTCTCTGGCTGTCCTCTTCTACCCTAGAAGTCTATTTAAACAGCGCCCAAAAAATAAATCTGTAAACATTGTGCAAGCGAGGCAGTCGGCTGCTGGGCCTTGTGGAGAGACAGGACACGGTGTGCTTTTAACCCTGCATGTGTGAGGTGGTGAGCACTGGCCTCTGGTGGGGCCAGAATCTGGAGCGCTCGGGGCAGACCAAGTGGGTAAGTCCACTTTCCCTTTGGGTCTGCGATCTACACTTCAGCAGTAGGGAGTGTCGAAGGAAGTGACGGGAGAGGGTGGAAGGGGCTTGCGGGCTTAGCACTGCTGGTTTCGGACAGATCCTTGATGTCTGCGCCAGAAGAAGGAGTGAAGAGCTGCTCAGCAGGCTGTGTTGGGCTGCTACACAGAGCACAGGCCGGATACTGCTTATACTGTGGAGGTGGCAGCAGGGGATTCTTCTGTGGTGGAGGCAGCTCTGCGGGGACCTTTGTATTAGTTGCTGTTTCTCCCAGGCACAAGCCATGTTGCATCATCACAGGGAGATGTGGGAGCGGTGGCCATTTTGGCAGGAACAGTGTTCATTGTTGGGGGTGAGTGTGAGATGAGCCCTTCCGGCAGCAGTTCTCATGGGGGGGCCTCCAGGAATGGACAGGTTCAGGGAATAACCTTTTACCCGGAGTATGTCTTGCTCCTACGTCAGGCCTACCTGTTGAAGCAGCGAGCTGGATGTGCCGGAGCCTGCTGCAATTAAGCGGACCTGGATGGATTGGCCTGGAGGCCGAGAAGTTTCAGAAAGCGTGTCTGAGAGAACCTTTGGAAGAGGAAGATGACCCACGGGTCCTCCGCTTGTTTCACAGGGATGAGTTGGGTTCACTCATTTCTGAGTCGGTGGTGGTGCCGGCTGCTGGGCACTCTTCGGAAGTCATGCATAGCCATAGCCTTTGGGCCTCCTCCGAGTCCTTCCTGATACATGTAAATATTCAGGACCCTATCTCGGCTGAATGGAGTATCCCCGACACGAGCCTTCTGGTGGGGAGGGCCATGGCCTGTTTGTACCCACTGGTGGCGGAGGAGAAAGACACGGTCACCGACATAATCAAGGAATCCATTTTGGAAGGCAGAGCAAGAAGACAACCCTTCCTGTAGAGGAAGGTATTGCCTTTAAGGACCTCCAGGAAAGGCAACTTGAGCAAGCCTTGAAGCAAGCCTTTGAGGTGATGGCGCTGGGTCTCCAGGCTTCGATCTACTGCTCCTTTGTGACGCGGGCCTGTCTTTACAATGGCAGCAGCGGACTGGTACAGCCTAGTCAGCTCGTATTACCCAGGTGGAAGCAGAGTTGACTTACCTAGCAGATGGGGTCTGTGACTTGGTGTCTGCGTTCGCTAAGGGCATGTAGTTGATGGTGGCCGCTCGTCATCGGCTGTGAAACTGGTTGGGAGACATGGCTTCTAAAGTGTAGTTAAGCTTCCCTTTCGGGACAAGTGGCTGTTTGGTGAGGAGTTCTGAGAAATGAAGCCATGGAGTTTGTGAAAGATGAGACTTGCTCTGGAGGCCATGTGCATGGTTTGGCACGGCAGAACTCTGGGACAGCAGGAAGTACAGGTCTGGGAGGTTGCACTTTTCGTCCAGGCATTTGTCCTTTTGGGGTGATGAGATTGGGCGAATAGGCAGGATGCTCTGTATCCTTTTGCTAAGCAGTCAGTGTTGCCAGGCCGGCTCCCTCTCCTGTTCCTATTGGGGGATGGCTCGTGACGTTTCGAGGAGAGTGGGCCAAGATTACATTGGATCAGTGGGTCCTCAACATTATCCAAGAATGGCTACAAGTTGGAATTATCCTTCCCGGTTGCTCCTGTCTTCTTATACTCCCCTTGTCGGGTGTGTGTGTGTGTGTGGGGGGGGGGGGGGTGTCAGAGCGGCCCTGGTTTAGAGCACTCTCAAAGTTGTTGGCTCTAACGGCCATTGTCCCTGTACTACCTCCTGAGCAGGGTTGGAGTCAGTGTCCGTATTCTGTTTACTTCGTGATGCCAAAAAAAGAGGACTCGGTGTGTCCGGTATTGGACTTCAAAGGGGGTGAATCGATGCCTCAGTCCTTCATTTTCAGGTGTAGACCCCATGATCGATCATCGTGCCCATTCACTTGGGGGAGTTTCTGACCGTGCTCGATCTCAAGGAGGCATATCTACATATTCCCATCTGGTCTCCTCATCAGCAGTTCCTGCGCTTTGCAATCTTGGTCAATTCAAGGCCATGCTGTTTGGCTTGACCACAGCACCACACACCTTTTCCAAGGTCCTATTCTTGGTGGTGGTGGTTCTGCGTCGGCAGGGCGTTCGGTTTCACCTGTATCTAGACAATGGGCTGATCAGAGCATCGTCCTACTAGGACTGAGCTAAGGGTCTGGGTGTATAGGCTGCAGTTCAACTGTATTCTCTATCTCCACCTACTGGTCGATGAACATGACTATCCCACTCATCCTGAAATAGTGCGAAGAACTAATGGAAAGAAAATCATTATCAGGTAAGACCTAATTTCTCCTTTCATTACGTATCTTCCCATTATTCCAGGACGAGTGGGATGTCCCCAAGCAACCCCTACTCCGGGTGGGAATTTGGTCCTGCTACTCACAGAACCACAGCACCAAAGGCAGTGTCTCTCCACACCAACACATCCATCCAATAGTGTCTTATGAAGGTATGCAACGTAGCCCATGTCGGCGCAACAAACAAGTCGCATGTTGGGTATTAGGAAGGTATGGAAAACAGGTGCGAGGCTGTTATAATGCCGTTATATCGCTCCATAGTGCGACCGCACCTTGAGTATTGTGTTCAATTCTGGTCGCCGCATCTCAAGAAAGATATAGTGAAATTGGAAAAGGTGCAGCGAAGGGCGACGAAAATGATAGCGGGGATGTCGGGACGACTTCCCTATGAAGAAAGACTAAGGAGGCTAGGGCTTTTCAGCTTGGAGAAGAGACGGTATATAAAATAATGAGTGGAGTGGAACAGGTGGATGTGAAGCGTCTGTTCACGCTTTCCAAAAATACTAGGACTAGGGGACATGCGATGAAACTACAGTGTAGTAAATTTAAAACAAATCGGAGAAAAGTTTTCTTCACCCAACGCGTAATTGAACTCGAATTCGTTGCCGGAGAACGTGGTGAAGGCGGTTAGCTTGGCAGAGTTTAAAAGGGGGTTAGACGGTTTCCTAAACATAGTAACATAGTAAATGACTGTACAAAAAGACCTGGAAGTCTCTGAGCCAATCACAGCGTGTTTAGCTCAGCTAAACGCATTGTGATTGGCTCAGGGGCTTCCAGGTCTCTCAGCTGAGTGAAGCACTGCCAAAAAAGACGTTTTTATTATTGCGAGGGGAATGACGGCCAAAATGGATGGTTTTTTTGGATTGGGGGCGGCGGGGAGGTTGGGGCTGCGGGAAGCTGTAATTTCAGTGCGGGTGGAGGGGGAAGCGGCGGCGATCTCGGATGTCCTTGGCATGCGCAGAGCAGCCAGCATAATGCTTGCATGCTCGACTGGCCGACTGTTTAACAACGGAATAGAGAATGCAAGTGAGCTACAACGAGCAGCTCATTTGCATTCCTATTCCTTGTTGCATGCCCGTTCCTTACCGATTTGCTAAGGGAATCGGTAAGGAAAGGGCTTTAATGAGTCTTTAGTGCATCTTGCCCTAAATGAAGTTCCTGGCAATGGTAGCATATGAGAAATGTATTTATTAGAATTTAATAAATTGCTAGAACTAACTAGCAGACCTGAGCAGTGTACATAAAATGTGTGAAGTTTAGGTAAGGATACAAATGTCAGGAGCTCATTTGCATATATTAGCTAAATTTTTTTTTGCAGTTTTGTGGGTTAGTGCCCTTTTATGTTTATAATTGGACAGTAAAAAATTATTTCTTATTTTTGTTAGCTTGCAAGATTGAACTGACTGCTACTTGGTTTGCATGCTTATAGATTAAGAGAATGTAATGTTAGATCAGAATCTGAAAGTTCATCTGATTACCTTAGTTTCCTTCCTGTTGCAAAACAGAGGAAAAGCATACTGTAACTGAGAATCCTCTGTGCTAATCTCCGTTGAAAATGAAGGTTGCTATATAAAGGGCACAGAGCCTACCCATTTTTTTTGTTTTGGGTCTGTTTGGGTTCCTCTTTCCCCCATGCATCACTTTTCACTTGTTTACATTGAACGTCATCTACCATTTGGATGCGCAGCCTTCCAGTCTCGTAAGGTCCTCTTCTATTTTTTCACTATCTTCTTACGATTTAACAACTTTGAATAACTTTGTGTTGTCAGCAAATGTAATTACTTCACTAGTTAGTTCTATCTCTAGATCATTTATAAATATGTTAAAAAGCAGCGGTTCCAGCATAGACCCCTGGAAGAACCCCCAGTATCTACCCTTCTCCATTGAGAATACTGACCATTTAACTCAACTCTCTATATTCTGTCTTTTAACCATCTACAGTAGAACACTACCTCCTATCCCATGTCTCTCCAATTTCCTCTGGAATCTTTCATGAGGTCCTTTATCAAATGCCTTTTGAAAATTCAGATACACAGTATTGACCGGTTAGAGTTTGTCCTTTTTAGTACTGAAACAACAAGTGTCATCTAGATCTAAATGAGCCTTTTTCCAAGAGATGTGCGTATATGGTATTAACATCCTTCTAATATTCCTTGAGTACTTGATGTGACTAGGACGATGTCAGGAGGCTTAGTCAGAATGACATATATTTGAGTGTGGTTTGGATATGAATTAAGTTAATTTGCTTGTATTTTTCAATTTAAAACCCTGACCTGATTTTCAGGACCTAGTTGAACTTTTCCTGTTTCTAAATATTTTATTTAAAAAATTTGATTGCTTTCCCAGCTTTACTGTCTAGTGTACAACATCGAAACGATGTGCATGTTTATGATGGCCTTTTAAAAATTTGTTTACTAGAAATGTATCTTTAAAGTCATATTTCCAAAGGTAGAAGAAACCCTTAGTAAAGAAACCTTAGTAACCCCTGTAATGCAGGGGTAGAAGTGTTCTGGTCATTTTTGGATAACGAAAATTTATTGCTGCCAGCTGCTTGACATCTCCTATCCAGCACACTGGGGAGAATGTGGTGCTGTAATGAGAGCCTTGTTGAAGTTGGGTTTGAGAGGAGATGCTGATAGGGTGCCACTGGATAAAGTATGTGTCCATGTGGCTTCTGCTAGATTGCCACTTTTCCGTTAACAGAGGTGGAAGAAGCTGTAGATATGGGAAAGGGGACTTGATATGCCGCCTTTCTGAGGTTTTTGCAACTACATTCAAAGCGGTTTTACATATATTCAGGTATTTTATTTTGTACCAGGGGCAATGGAGGAGGGTTAATTGACTTGCCCAGAGTCACAAGGAGCTGCAGTGGGAATCAAACTCAGTTCCCCAGGATCAAAGTCCACTGCACTAACCACTAGGCTACAAATGCAAAGTGGAGGAAGTAAGAAATGTTGGAGGTTGTTGGATTTTTACTTACTTTGTAAGCCATTATGCTTGTTTTGGAAGAGGTTATCTGTTTAGAGAATACTTTAAAGAAATGGTCTTTTTTAATCCCAGATGAGATGCCACCACACTGTTTTATTTCTTTTGACTTCAGAAATTGTAGCCTGGTGGTGTCTTCTGTTTATTGCGTACTTGCTGTTTCAAATGTAGCAAAGCCAGTAAACGAAGTAAAATTCTATAGGATTAAATGTACTGTTGAATTTAGGATTTTGTGTTACATGCTTAGGGTGGTTCTGTGTCTTTTCACCGAGACTGCTGGTGAATATGAAGTGTTAACGCAGTCCCAGGGGACTCTATCAGAGTTATGTTACAACAGTGGACAAAGCAGGAGTAAACCTGTTGGATGAATTTCTTCATAAAGGTGGTTAATAAATGCCAATAAATGATGATAATAACCTTCATACCATCTCAGTCTACTCTTTAAATTATCATTCCTGGCAATTCATATCCTCTGAATTCTTGTATTATGTTTTTATATGTTTTAAAATGTATTTAAAAGCTGGCACCACCTGCTCTGGCTGTATCCTGGATAAGGGAGTGAGTGCACATAGGGTTTCAGTGATAGGCTCTGTTTCTTAGTCCTGGGTGGGACTCTGCAATCAGAGATAAAGAGCTTAGGCAGATATGGTGTGAAGCTGTGAGTCATTATGCAGAACCCTCCCTGTTTTGCTATTGCAGTTGAATAGATTGTGACAGATTAGCATACTTAAGTTTGCATTAATAAAAATGCATAGGTTTTTTCCTTTAAAAAAGCCAGCCCTTTTATTAATTTAATATAATTATTTCTTTCATATCTTCATGTTTCTTTCACTTTTTATTTTTCTCATTTTTTCCCTAGACAGTCCATTTTTTTTGTTACATTTGTACCCCGCGCTTTCCCACTCATGGCAGGCTCAATGCGGCTTACATGGGCAATGGAGGATTAAGTGACTTGGCCTGTGCCTGAAGTGGGAATCGAACTCAGTTCCCCAGGACCAAAGTCCACCACCCTAACCACTAGGCCACTCTTCCATATTTATTACAGCTTCCTTCCTTTTTTAAAGCTAGTAGTTCTCTCAGGCCAAGATGCACTATAAAAAACGTTAAAGCCCTTCCCTTACCGATTCCCTTAGTGAATCGGTAAGGAACGGGCATGCATAAAGGAATAGGAATGCAAATTAGCTGCTCGTTGTAGCTCACTTGCATTCTCTATTCCATCGTTAAACAGTCGGCCAGTCGGCCGGTCGAGCATGCGCAGAGCAGCCAAGCGTTATGCTGGCTGCTCTGCGCATGCCAAGGACGTCCTAGAAAAAAAGACGAGCTGTGCTTATGGACGTCCTTTACTATATAGAAAAAAAGACGAGCTGTGCCTATGGATGTCCTTTATGGACGTCCTTCACTATATATATATCTATATATATATAAAACTTACCCTCAACGTTCTATTGTCTGGCGACACTGAAGCCAAGGTTCGTAAGTTCGAAGCTCTGAAGCCACGAAAAACACAGTCTCGGGGCCCCGCCCTCGCGTCAAACGTTATGACGTTCAGGGCGGAGCAATTCACTCACATCGACGGCGGCCAGGGCGGCGCAATGGCGTTACTAACAACGAAGGTGCGTTGGGTGGAGGGGCCAGAGGAAAGCCTTGCTAGCGCCCATTTCATTGGCTCCAGAAACAGGCCTTTTTTTACTAGTGTGTGTATATATATATATATATATATATATATATATATATATATATAATATGACAAGCTGTGACCTTCTGGTGGAGCCGGGGAAGAAAATTGCCACTGCGGAGTGAGATTCGTCTGACCCCGAGCGAGGCCCCCGAACCCACGGGCGCCAAACCACGTCCTGGACGATCAGATAGCCGGTGACTCGGGCGGAACGAACATCGCACGCCCAGCGGGAGAGGAGAAAGCGGCGGGACCGGAGAGCAGCAGCCCGCGATCCAAAATGGCGGCTAGAGCAGGAGACCATGGAGCGGGGCGAAGAGAGACCTGAAACGGGACGTGCTGAGAGCGGTTAGAGTTGGTGGCATACCTGAAAGACGGTGAGTCGAGCAAGCTGTGTGGGAAGAGTAGCAGAGACCAGCAGGCGGCGAGACAGACGGGCGTTGTTCTCCCCCCCCCCCCCCCCACATGGAACGAAGTCGGTAGTGGAGAAAACGGAGGAAGCCAGCAGAGGACATCAGAAAGAGAGCTGGAGCACTAGATTGGGGAAAGGTGGAGGTGAGAGGGCAAGGACACCCCCCACGGAAGAGTGCAGCAGTCTGAGGGGCCAGAAACTAAATGAGCAGCACCAGCACAACGGAGAGAGGCTGGAGGGAGCCAGAATAAGGTGCTGGAAAAGAGCTGAGGAAGCACAACTTGGAGGACACAGCAGAGTGGAGTTGAATGCTGGATTCAGAGAGTGAGAGTGTCGTGGTTCCTTCACAGAAGAGAGTTGGGAAAACACGTGGTTTGAGTACAAGGGAACTCCTGGATGGGATATAGCCCAAAAGTACCTCTCTAAGGAGTGAGAAGGACAACAGCTGACTTTAATTAACTTCAAGAGACGTTTGAGCAAACAACGCAGAGGAAAGGTGGGGGACAGAAGATGCCGCCGAAGAAGAGCTTGGAAAAATTTCGGTATGCGGCAGATCAGGCGGGAAAGATGAAACAGGAGGTGGCGGGAGCCAACCAGGGCATGGAGAAGATGAGTGTGATCCCCTTAGACTCAGAGGAAGAGCCCGTCAGAGACGTGAATGAGAGCAACGACGAGATCACTAAAGCAGATGTTGTAGGCTGGTTTAAAGAATTGAAATCAGAACTGGAAGGGGTTCGAAAGGAGATCCAGAGCTCGCTTCGAGAGATCCGGACGGAGATAGGAGACCTGGGCACACGAGTAGCGGGAGTGGAAGAGAAAATGGAAACAGTCCAGGCTGCGGAACGAAAAAGAAAAGCGGAGGCCCATGTAGTGCCAACAGAAATTCAGCAGTTGGAAGACCTGGAAAACAGATCCAGACGCAACAACTTAAGATTCAAAGGGATCCCAGAGCTGGACATTTTCAATAATTGTGAGGTGGTGATTAAAGAACTGTGTCAATACATCTTGAATCCGGAGGGGGAAGAAGGGCAGCGAGAGATCTGCTTGCAACGAGTGCATAGAAGCGCGGGCCCCCAATGGGAATTGATGCAGAGGGATGTCATAGCCTGTTTTTGGATTTTCCCACCAAAGAGCGGATACTAGGAAAAGCAAAACAACAGAAGTGATCCATTGGAAAAATTACAAAATTGGAGTATACCAAGACTTGGCGGGAGCAACTCTACAGAAAAGAAGAGCAATGGGAGAAGTGACGAGCTACATGAGAGCTAAAGGGATTAGATATTGGTGGCTCTTTCCTTTTGCAATATGGCTAACAGTGGCTGGGAAAGTCCCGGAAAGTGAAGACACCTACGGAAGCATGGGAGGCGCTGAGGTCGTTGGGCTGCGAGGGACTCCCAGCCCGGGAGCAACAACCACCGGAAGAGACAGAGCCAAGAGCAGACTCGGCATGGCAGATGGTGGCAACCAGAGGAAAGATAGGAGCGCCTCCTGATGATCTAAACGAGTTGGAGCATTGCTCAGTTTGTCATGAACAATGATTAAGGTTGAAGTGGGGAGGGACGTAGAACTAGGGAGAGGGGTGCTTTCAAGGGACAAGATGGGGAGTGGGTAACGCCATTAACAGAATAATGGGGAGGAGGGTGTAGAGTAATACAGGGGGGTGGAAGCTCGGGGTGATTGGGGGCCTGGGGGGGGGGGTTAGAACGGAGCCTCCTTTCAGACCAACGGAAGCAGTAAAGTCGGGTATGAGGGGAGGGGGAGGAAGGGATAGAGATGGGAAGGGGAGGGAACTAGTACAGGGAAGGAAGGGGATAACTCAGGGAGGGGGGAGGGAGAAGGATTCAATGTGGGCTCCTGGAATGTGAATGGACTCAATAACCCGGGGAAAAGAATGAGGGTGATGAAAGAACTAGGCTACGGTGGGAAGTGATATGCCTGCAAGAGACGCACAGAGATGGACATTTGTTACGTAGTAGGGCTTACAAGGAGGTGGTGACACACCAAGGGGCAGGAGGGAAGAAAGTGGGGGGAGTTGCTATACTGCTTAGGCAGACATGTGGTATGATTATCAAAAATAATTTCAAGGATACAACAGAGAGGTGTGTGGCCCTATGGGGGGTGATACAGGGAAAGGAGGTAACACTGATCAACATATATGCCCCTAATACAGGGCAGGGCGGGTTTTTTCAGACACTATGGGAAGAGCTTCAAGGGTTTGTAGGAGGACAGGTGATTGTGGGAGGAGATCTCAACATAGCCCCAGATGCAAGATTAGACCACTCGGGAGGAGGGGGCTACCAGTCGGGTCTAGGGAGAAAGGCACTTCGTAAATTTTTGAACCATATGGAGCTGGTGGACAGTTGGAGGATGGTACAGGGTACACAAAGGGGATACACCTTCTACTCCCATGCAGCGAACTCATATACTAGGATAGATGGGCTGTGGGTACATCGCAACTGGGCACCGATGATAATGGAGATGGAAATAGAACCAGTTCAAATTTTGGACCACGCACTGGTGTGGATTAGATTATAGGGATGGAACGGTAGGAAGAGGATCACCACTTGGAAACTTAATGAGTCTCTCTTGGGGGAGGAGCAGGTGAGGGAGGAGGTTCAGGCTAGCATACAGGAATACTGGAGAATTAATGATACTGGGGAAGTTGGGGATGGGATATTATAGGATGCAATGAAGGCAGTGGTAAGGGGAATATTGATTAAATGGGGAGCTAGGAAAAAAAAAGAGAGGGGACAGGCGATTGATAACTTTGCGGCAGATTAAACAAATTGGAAAGTACCCATCAGAGAAACCCATCTCCACGAGTATGGTCAGAACTCAAAAAGATCAGGGGGGAACTGGAAAAGGTGCAGATGGTAGAGGTGGAATATATGAGAACGCGATTACAGCAGCAATTTTATGAATATGCAAATAAATCCAGCACCATGTTAGCAAGATGCCTGAGGGCGAAAAGGGTAAAGTCAAGGATACAGAAAATTAGAGATAGTAAAGGGGGTTGGGTGTACATAGACTCTGACATAGAGAAGGGATTTTTAAGCCAGATAGTATAGATCGATATTTGGATCAGATACCCCTGCAGACACTGAGTGCAGAGGAGAGCCAAAGGATGGGTGAACCAATAGGACTGGGGGAAATACAGGGGGTCATTAAAAAACTTCCCAATGGCAAGGCCCCCGGGATGGATGGGTTCACGGCACAGTTTTTTTTCTATATCAATCGTTTTTATTGATGGCTTAATACAAATGGAAAGTATAAATAACAGCCAATACACTACATAGTACCACAATGAGCTCCAAGAAACAATTAGCAGATTCAATTTCGCCAAAACCATCATAACAGTATTTTCTCCCAGATTTCTCCCCCCCCCAGCCATGATACTGAGGCAATTCCTAGCTTGGTTCTACCAACTGTATAGAGCTCTCCCACCCTAAGGCACACTATCTCCTGCAGCAGTGCGCCCGTACTTGAACAGCCCACCGGGTGTCTGTGTTCTTATGACCCCCAGCGGGCCTGTAAATGTTTCTATCACATCCAGGCCACTACACAATTCACCACCTTACTCCTGTAGGGCAGTAATACACTTGCGAAGAACATCCATTCAGACTATCCAGGAGTATCAGACCCCCCCTCAAGTGGGTTAAGCCCCATCCTGCTTGCCAATCTAGGTACCATTCATTCGATAAATTCTACAACACCGTCTCCCCAGCCTCTACGTCTATTAGAGGCCCAAATGACAGACCCCAGAAGCTGTATATGTAGCTTTTCCACGCCCTACCCAGGCAGCCTCTCAACCCTTTGAGCCAGTATAACATATCATAAACTGTTAGACGAACAAGCAACTACTGCTTAATACTTGCTCTAGTACCTATCCATTTACTACGAACCATGCCCAGGCTCCTCCCCCCCACCCCTCCCCTCCCCACCCCCCGGGTTTCCATGGCCAACCACTCAAGCATTCAGAACTCTGCTACGCGCTGCTGGGGTTAATGAATCCCAGAAAGGTGATCACCTCTGGCAATAAGCATCTCCCTTGGACGAGGCCAGGTCACCCACCCCTCCGCGTTCCAGTGCGCACAAAGCAATCATCCTGGATCTCCAATGCTGATAGGTTGGGGGCTCTGCCACTATCCATTGGTGGAGGATAACCTTTTTACCCATGAGAACCACACGCTTCAAAAAAGGTTTCAACCCCACCACCCCTGGTACCGACAGCTTAAACTGATCAAATAGTTGGGACGCGTGTGGGGTCCAGCGCACTCCCCACAGCTCCGACACATGCCTAGACACCCGTCTCCAGAATTCCAGAACTCTCGGGCATGTCCAAAACATGTGCCCCAGATCCGCTGGGGAGTGCGCACACTTGGCACAGGCATCATCCTCTCGCATTGCTGCCCTCATCGCCCTGTGCGGGTAAAAGTACATTCTCATGACAAACTTAAACAAGGTTTCTCTCAGCAACACGTTCTCTGTCACCCTGGGAATGTTCAATGTATAAATCTTTAACTGTTCTCCTCGAAGGCCCAGGGATAATTCATTGTTCCACTAAGTCGCCAACTTATAATCTACCTCCCCTAGTTTCACGGCACGATTTTATAAACATTTAGAGAGTCTGGTTAGTCCGATGTTGTTGAGGGTGGGTAATGGGGTCTTGGCAGGAGGAGAGCTCCCGGGTTCCATGATGGAAGCAGGGGTGACGGTCTTACCCAAACCTGGGAAAGACCTGATGGTGTGTGGGTCCTATAGACCCATTTGCTTATTGAATGTGGGTGCGAAAATCATTGCGAAAGTGTTGGCTAACAGATTGGGAAGGCTGTTGCCTAAATTAATAAACACAGACCAATCAGGTTTTATACCAGGGAGACAAGTGGGGGACAACATTAGGAGAACATTACACCTGCTATGGGAGGCCCCCCAAAACAAATTCGGGAATAGACATACTATCGATGGATGCGGAAAAGGCATTCGATAGGGTTAATTGGGGGTTCCTATGGGTGGTGTCCCATAGAATGGGATTAGGAGGGAATTTTAGTCTATGGGTGGAGGCATTGTATAGGAACCCGAGAGCATGCTTAAACATCAATGGGGGATACTCTCCATTCTTCCCGATAGGTAGAGGAACCAGACAGGGTTGCCTGCTGTCCCCACTCCTCTTTGCACTCTATATAGAACCGTTAGCAGCGAGGATTCGAGAACATCCTGGGGTAGGGGGATAGAGAACACCGTATAGCTCTATTTGCAGATGACATGCTGCTTTATGTAAAAGATCCTGGCGAAACACTATCAGTAATTCAGGGGATATTTGAGGAGTACGAGAAATATTTAGGGTTCAAGATAAATATGGACAAAAGTGAGATAATGGGAATATCCTTAAGCGAGGAAGAGGAGGCAGACGTGAGAGATAGATGTGAATTTAAATGGGCACCCCCAAAAATTCGATACCTAGGGATACAGCTACCGGGGGATCTAGATAAGGTATTTCAACTAAATTATGGCCATCTACAAGAACAGATAAGAAATGATATGTTGAGATAGAAAAGCAAGTGGTTGTCCTGGTGTGGGAGGATGGCAGTGATCAAAATGAATGTGCTGCCGCGCATATTTCTCTTTTAGACACTCCCGATGGCAGTGCCGAAGCAGTTCATTAAAAGATTACAGAGTTATATAATTTTATATGGGGAAATAAGAAGCCGCAGTTGGCACAGAGCGTATTGTGGGGGGTGGGAGGGGGGAGAGCGGTTCCAAATTTGAGGTGGTACTATTGGGGATCTCAGGTGAAGATGATTTTAGATTGGGAACGGGGAACAGAGAAACCCTCAGTCCAAGTGGAGCAATCATATTGGCCACAAAGGAGCTTGAAGTCCTTGTTGTGGACTTCAGAGAGCTTAGGGAGAGGGCTAAGAGGGGATTGTAGTCCATATCTTTGGCATTTATTGGAAATATGGGGAGAGATGAGGAGACGTTGGGGGCTGTTGGAAGGAGTGTCATCATTGGCCCCCCTCAGATGGGAACCAAAGTTTAGAGCGGGCAGAGAAAACGCTACATTTATCAGATGGGAAAAGAAGGTAGTGGGGAGATTCAGGGATGTGCTGCATGGGAGAGGGATGTGGACTTTTGAGGAGTTGAAGGCCAGGTATGGGTTCCCTGAGGGAGACCGATTTGCATACATACAAGTAACAAATTTTATGGGGAAGCAGGGCTGGAGGGGAGGAACGCCCCGAGAAAGGGAAAGCTTAGAAAATCTGTGGATATTATTGGGGAAAGTTTCAAAATCCATTTCGGTGTTATACCGGTTCTTTCAAGGGGATGAAGAAAGGGCATACTCATTTAAGGGAGCATGGGAAAGGGATTTGCAATGCCATTTTACAGAACAGGAATGGGAACGTATATGTGGGGAAGTACAGAATGCCTCGGTTTGTGTATTAATACAGGAAAATGCATATAAGGTACTCGCGAGGTGGTACTACACACTAGAAAGGCTGAAAATGTTCAGTTAAGTATGGAGGGACTACATTTTTTTTTTTTTTTTTAGTCCAGTACAGTTGCAGTCCTTTTTGGATATGAAATGATCTCAAGGGGTGAAGATTCAAGTGCAAGTTGGATAATGGTGTTATATGGGGTGAATTAGACTCATGTTTAGCGTTACTTTTAAGTTTTTTTTTTTTTTTTTTTTTTTTTTTTTTAAACTTCTTATGGATTCTCCTAAATATTTTCTCACTCCCCCTCAGCCTTTTGAGGTCTAAGAAGGATTTAAAGGGTTTTTCCCCAACTTTATTTTTTCTTTGTACTCCCAAGAGTATTTGTTTCTTTTGCTTTACAATGTTCTCTAAGGAGTATCTATACCTATAATTGTTTAATCCGTGTTGCTGGAACAAATGGTTACTTGTTACTATTTTGTAAAGGAAAAATAAAATATAATAAAGTATGTACTGTAGTAAACCAGCCACCATTGGAGAGATGAACTCAAGTGTTTTCACTCATTAAGACAGTGCATGTATAATGTTCTGTATGTGTGGTTTTTTTAGGTTTTGAAAGATTTTTTTGAATATTTCTCTTTAAATCTTTTTCAGGTTCTAAATGGCGACTAGGAAGTTGGCATCAGATTTTCATGGTAGGTGAGATGGGATGTTAAACAATGACTCAATGGGTGGAAATGTACCAGCCTCCCCATATTCTTGTCATAATATCCGTTTCTTTTTGGAATGATGTTTTCTTCCTGATTGGGTTTTTAGCTGAGTCAGAGCCAGTCTCTTTTGGTTTGACATAAGCCTTACTTACTCCTGCTTTGGGGCACCTTGTCCTTCTCCATTTTTTTTAAATACTGTCTCCTTATGGAAACCAGCTTTCATAATGTACCTCCTCTAGTTGAGGACTGTCATGTACACCCTGAATCGGGCAACCTGTCAATGTTGATTGATGGCTTTTTCTGTGCTTCTCTGGAGTCTATGAACATTGCTTCTTTAGCATCCCCATCTCTGGTGGTCCCTGGAACAGGAAGCTATTGGGCCAGCCCCCCGAGGAACATCATTTTAAATAATAAATTTTGGATTTACATAGCCCCTAGTATTTTCAGTTTCAGCTATAGTACTTCTGGAAGACCTAAAAGCAGCAATACAAGATGGCTAGTGATGAGAAGTAATGAGCTACTACTGAAAAGGTGTGAGCAAATCCAAATAATAGTTTGAGATACAGTGATATAGTGAGATTACCTAGACAGCTTCAGGTTACAAAGGAATTCAACTCATGGGTTGTTGAACAGAAAATAACTGGGGTGCTGTATGAAATGTGATATTCTGGGATAGAATCCATAAAAGGGGTGGGGACTCTGCACCTATAACGGTGATATAATTGAGGCCTCTAAGAAATCCTGGAGTAAGCACAGGTTCCTTAGTGCAAAGAAATTGACAAATTGGTTGTGGTCTTTGGCCTTATACTAGGAAACAATGGGCTGACTAGATGGGTCTTAGAGTCCTTATCTGCCATCAGATTATGTTGTTGATTTCTGTTTGCTGCCCTAAGTCATGCATTTAGATTTGGGTACCAGTGTCTGTGAGAATTTATATCCTGCCCCCTTTCCTGCCTTTTACACAAAAAGTAGCGCATATGAGTTTATCTTGTTGGGCAGACTGGATGGACCCTGCAGGTCTTTTTCTGCCGTCATCTACTATGCTATGTTATGTTAAGTCTTCCAACTTTGATCTGCTATCCTTTAGAAGGACTGCTCATCCAGTACTGGGAAGTTGTTTAGCCCAAAGACAAGAGGGGTATCTTGCAAAGCCCTTGGCACCATTTGTTTGCAGGACCTGTCACAATAGCTGCAGCCATCCCCCCTCCCCCTCTCAAGCTCTGACTAAACCTGTAAGATGGAGGATCTGAGCATGAATCTCCTGTACCTAGTGTGCATAGTGCTACAGCATAAATTGTAAAGCTGGACTGATGCTATTCACTCATAGGTTCAAATTATTCCTCTTGGCAGACAAACAGAATTGCTAGTGCATGCTTTGAGTACGTACTATGATGTGTGATCCAGGTATGTTGCAGAGCCCTTCAGTTTTCATTATGCATTCTTGTTATTGATTTTAGGGCCTTTCAGTTACCTAGACGATGTCCCTTTCAAAATAGGAGACAAATTCAAGACCCCAACCAAAGTTGGTTTACCTATTGGATTCTGTGTGCCCGATCTTTCCCAGCTTGTCAGAGAAGTGCAGGTAAATGTTACTTTTTTCTTTATGGTAATGATTGATATGGACACTAAATATGGAATTTCTATGTTCTAAGAATATGTATTTTTATCTTCTGTTCCTAACTCCTTCCCCAAAACATTGTACTAATACTTTTTCTGGTCCACGTGGCTTATCTTCATGGTGTTTTGATATAAATGAAATTTTATTTTGGCTCTGGCAGTTTCCTGCTTTTTGGGCTTCTGTTGCAGTTGTCATTGAGTCATTATTCACAACTACATGGAGTTTTATTCTAGTTTTTAATGCTTATCCTGTGTAACCCAGTCATCACAGTAGAAATCTTTTGACTGGGGCTGTATACGATAGCTTTTTGCAAAACCTGGTATGGGTGTACACTCTGGCGATAGCTGGGAATCTTCTGCAGCATCCTGAGAATTGAAAGCTGGGCTTGGGAATTGAACCTAGATCTCAAAGGAACTAATCAGTTTTCCTGATTGCAGAAAGGATCTACTAAGCCTAAATGTATCTCTGACTGACTGATGGTTGTCTACTCTGCAGTTAAAAATCTCTAATGACAAATGCTTCACCATCTTGGTCTCTAACTTCTTCTAGTACTGGAAATTAGTGAGTGAATAATTACACTCTTTCTGTGTATTACAACATTTCCCATTCCCATGGAGATGGAGAGACTACCAGATTACAAGACTTATATAATGTTTCTTCCATAGCATCCCCCAGATCAATCCAGAGACAAATGGGTTATGTCTGCCTACCAGCAGGTGCAGATATTTCCCTCCCTACCTCCCCTGCTGCTCTTGGTGCTGAGCTGCCTGCTGGGGTTTTGGATCTCTTGCCTCCTTGCATTGAAAAATACCAAAATAAAACCCGCGGTTAATAGCGGTTTCCCCTTACAGGCACAGCTTGTTCCTGTGGGAGTCGGCAGGGTTACAGCACCTGATTGTGTCCTGAGCTGTTTCTCTAGGATCCTCTGGACTGTGAGTAATCTGATGGCGAGCAGCGTCATGAGTCTGTGGCGCATGTGCTCGCTCTTCCCTGGTTCAGGCATTGTTGGATGCGCCATCGTCCCCATCGCAGCTTGGTTGGGGTTGATTTTGGTGGGCTCTGCTGACATGCACTTGTCGTGCTGGTCCGCTGCAGCCATTTTGGATGTGCTGCCATGTCTAGAAGGCTCTTCAATATTTTATTTTGTTACTTTGGAAAAATATTTTTTAAAACATATTTTGTTTTATTCATTGTATTATTTATACTTGTTGTAGCACCTTGTCATATTTTATTGTTGTTTAGACTCCTGATGCAGGCTACCAGCCGAAACAACATGGTACTGTGTCGAGTCTTCACCAATAAATTGTCTACAATCGACTGAAGTCTCATTTGTCTCTGGTTAGCCTGGTCAGTTCCCCACTTTTGTTTTTGCTGCTGTTTTCCCCTGGGATCTTGGTGTTCCTCCGCCTCGGTGGACTCTCACCAAAGAGGTGCGGCCTCTCCATCTGCCTGAGCTGCGGCAAGAGCTCTGAGGTCTTTTACAGAGAGACTACGAGGGGGGGGGGGGAGTGCAGCCAGTTTTAGCCAGCTAGGTGCCCTGCGCCACCGACCTCAGGCTCAGGTAGGTCCTTTAGGTTGAGCTCTTTGTGGGTCCAAAAGAGCTAATGACTGGCGCCTCCAGTTGTGGAACCCATTCCTTTAGAGGAGCAAGGCCTGGGCCGTTATTCCATTCATTTAATAGTCCCCAAGAAGGAAGGCTCCTTTCAGCCCATCCTGGATTTCGAGGAAGTGAATGCTTTTCTTCAGGTACAACACTTCCACATGGGAACCCTTTGGTCGATGATCTCATTTCAGTCAGGCAAGTTCCTGACCACCTTGGTCCTTAGGAAAGACTAGCTGCACGTTCTCATTGTGCATCATCACAAGTATTTCCACTTCTGTGTGTTTGGGTGCAGTTTCCAGTTTCGAGCTTTGCTCTTTGGGCTTGCCACAGCCCTCACCCCTTGCACCTTTTCCACAGTGGTGGTGGCAGCCCATCTCCGGTGTCTGGACATTTGGGTGCATCCTCTAGACAATTAGCTGATTCGGGCTGACTCTGAGTTAGAGGCCAGGGGAGCAACTTCTCAGGTTATATCCCTCCTGGGGGAACTTGGTTGGGTGGTGAATTGTTTGAAGAGTTGTTTGCACCTTTTCCAGGTTGTGGATTATCTGGGAATTGGCTTCAACACCATTCTGGGGATGGTTTTCCTCCTGGAGGATTGGGCAGCAAAGCTGCAGGCGCTGTGAGCTGCTGATTCCCAAGGTTTGGAACTACCTGCCACTCTTGAGCTGCATGGCAGCAACACTAGAGGTGCTGGAGCTGAGCACATATGTGGCTACTGCAGTTGACTCTCTTGTCCAGATGGGCCCCAAATTCACAGGATTTTGAGCAGCCCTTCTCTTGGCCAAAGCGACAGCCAGTCTGGTTTGGTAGGGCTTACCAGCCTGTAGTTTCCAGCTTCTCTGTCATTGCTTTTGTGAAGAAGGACCACATCCGCTTTTCTCCAGTCCCATGGAACCACCCTCATCTTTAAGGATTTATTAAACAAATCTTTAAGAGTACCTGCCAGAACCTCTCTGAGCTCTGTCAATATCCTAGGATGATCCCGTCCGATTCTGTGGCTTTGTCCAGCTTCAGATTTTCTAGTTGTTCATAAACACTTTCTTCTGTGAACAGTGCTATATTTATATTTATTTATTTGTTACATTTGTATCCCACATTTTCCCACCTTTTTGCAGGCTCAATGTGGCTTAAATAGTACCATAAACAGCGTTAGCCGATTCCGGTATGAACAAGGTGATATTGAGGTACATGTATGGTAAAGACCATTGTGGGGGGGGGGGGGGGGGGGAACTTAGAGAGGGAGAGGAAGAAGATATGTCCAGTTACGGTCTTTGGTTATGTTATGGTGCTGGTATCTCTTGCCACTCAGGATTTCAGGATATCCAAAATGGAGTATGCATGAAAGATCTGCATATAATAGAGGCAGTGTATGCAACTCAAGATCATGCATTTCCTTGTCATCAAGCAGATGAAGCCATTACGTATGGGTTATGTCCATCAACCAGCAGGGGAGATAGAGAGCACTCAAACTTTCACAGTGCCTTCTTGGCCAGCTAGCTCCACTGCCTCTTCAGTATTCTCTATCTCCCTTAGCAGGGTGGCTGCAGCTTGTTCGAGCTCCAGAAAAATCTGCCGGGAGGTGGTTCCTGGCTTGCCAGTTGTTAACCGGGGTGTTGGAGGCTATAGCAGCTTCACTTTAAAGGCACATAGGTTAGCCCTTTCCCTGCCTTACCCATACCTCTGTGGATGTGGACATATTGCCTTGCTTTCCCTGTCCTTACCCACCAACAGTGGATGCAGGCATATAGGTTCGCCCTTTCCCTGCCTTTCCCACTCATCTGAGCCTCCGGAGTCTTCAATACCTCTGCTTTCCTCACAGCTTAATAAAAAAAAAAAAAAAGTCGCGTTTTTAAACGCAGAGACGCTGGAACAGAGGTTTTTGACCTGATTTTCAGCAGGATCGTAGTTGTACACTAGATCCTTTGAGGTAAGAGTGTTTTCCAACTCCTCCGGGGTGGGCCTGCGATCGGGGCGATTTTGGCGCGAAACCGCCATTTTGGATTTTACCACCGTTTTTCGGCGATGGCTGCGGACAATGTAAAGCGCTGTTCCACTTGTGGCAAGCGCAAATCAGCAGCAGGGCTCTGTAAATCGTGCTGTATTGGCGTAGGAGCCGGCCCGAGCATGGCGAGCGATGTTTCTTCCTGCTCTGAGCTGGCAGCGGGTGCCATTTTGCTTACACCGCATGGCGCGGCCTCCGTGGACACGGAGAGACCTGAGCCGGGTGGGGCACCTCGAGATGAGGTTATTTCAGGAGTGGCTAGCACCGGACAGGATTTGGGTGCCCAGGGTGAGATTTTCTCCCCGGATTTTGTGCTTTTGCTGCATAAAGCATACATGATGAAAAGAGCCCTTCCTCAAGGGTCGCCTGAGGCTCCTCTGATTGCCCCCCCGATGGATTCTGGCCTGGGACTGCCCAGTGAGGCTTTTTTCCCGGATGCTTGGCCTAAAGATAAGCGCAGAAGGGTTAATTCCCCTTCAGATTGTGGTGCACCTTTTCCCCCCCCGTGGTCGGGGTGTGAGGATTCGGAGAACTCTGACAGACGTTCTTGGTCTGAGGAACCAGAGTCAGGTGCGGATTTACCACAGGATCTGGATGATCCCTCCACGGTGAGGATTTTCCACCGTGATGAGCTGCCAGCGCTTATTTCAGATACCCTGCAGGCCCTCTCGATTGAAGATCCTGACAGTGGCATGGCCTCCTCGGGTAATCCCAGGATGGCTAGTACCAAGAAAGCTGCTCGGGCCTTCCCTTTGCATGACTCCATCCTAGAGCTTGTTTTGGCTCAGTGGGCTGACCCCGAGGGACCTTTGAGAGTTTCCAGGGCTATGGGGCAGTTATACCCTCTGCGTGAGGGACATATGGCTCGTTTTCAAATGCCTACAGTGGATGCCCTAGTCACTGCGGTGACAAAGAGAACTACCCTCCCTGTTGAAGGAGGTGTTGCCCTGAAGGATATTCAAGACCGTAGGCTGGAAACAGCTTCGAAACGGTCCTTTGAAATTGCAGGTCTCACTGTTCGGGCATCTGCATGCAGCTGTTAAGCTGTGAGAGCCTGCCTAGCTTGGCTGCAACAGGCAGTGGCTCAGCCCGGAGATGGAGCGGAGCCCTTCTTGGATGTGGCTCCGTGGATGGAGGTGGCCTTGTCCTTTCTGGCTGATGCCCTTTATGACCTTGTCAGAGCTTCGGCTAAACAAATGGCAGTAGCAGTGGCGGCTCGCTGTCGTCTGTGGCTACAACACTGGGCAGCGGACATGGCCTCTAAGCAAAGGTTGGTGAAGTTGCCTTTTTAAGGACTTCTCCTATTTGGTGAGGAGTTAGAGAAAATTGTGAAAGGCCTGGGTGATCCAAAACCCCAGCGCTTGCCCGAAGATAGGCAGAGGCCTTCCTCTGGGCCAGGCGGTCCACTCCTCGTACAGACCTCGCTTCCGTGAAGCTAGAAGGTACCGCCCGGGGCGTTCTGCTGGGTTCACTTCACGTGCCCGTGGTCAGCAGAGGAACTCCTTTCGCTCGGACAAGCGTTCCGCAGCCGGTGGCTCAAGACCAGGAGTTCAGGGGCGACCCTCTCAATGATGGTGCGCCGGCCCTCTCCTCGATGCCTGTCATCGGAGGACGGCTTTCCCTCTTTTTCGAGGAGTGGGCCAAGATTTCCTCAGATCAGTGGGTTCTGGACCTGATCAGAGATGGATACAGAATAGAATTCAACGCTCCAGTAAGAGACGTGTTTGTGGAGTCCCGATGCGGTTCTGCCGTCAAACGGGCGGCGGTGGAGGAGACTTTACAAGGTCTGATTCAGTTAGGGGCAGTGACCCCGGTGCCTCCCGCCGAGCAAGGCTGCGGCCGATACTCCATCTACTTTGTGGTGCCGCGAAAAGGTGGGTCCTTTCGCCCTATTCTAGACTTAAAAGAAGTGAACAAGTCCCTGAGAGTGCGGCATTTCCACATGGAATCCCTGCGCTCCGTCATTGCGGCGGTTCAGCCAGGAGAGTTTCTCACGTCTCTAGACCTGAAAGAAGCTTACTTGCACATATCGATTTGGCCCCCGCACCAGAAGTTTCTGAGGTTTGCGGTGTTGGGAAAACATTTCCAGTTCAGGGCCTTGCCTTTTGGCCTCGCCACAGCTCCCCGAACCTTTTCGAAGGTAATGTTGGTAGTAGCTGCTTTTCTCAGGCGAGAAGGTATCAGGGTTCACCCGTACCTAGACGACTGGCTCATCAGAGCAGACTCTGCAACAGAGAGCTTACAAGCTACAGCCAGAGTGGTCTCAGTACTGCAATCTCTAGGCTGGGTCGTCAATATGGCCAAAAGTCACCTGTCCCCTTCACAATCTCTAGAGTTTTTGGGGGCCAGGTTTGACACAGTCTCGGGCTATGTGTTCCTACCCGAGCTAAGGCGGTGCAAGCTTCAGAATCAGGTCCGTCTGCTCCTGAGGATGCCCCGCCCGCGAGCTTGGGACATTGTCCAGCTGCTGGGATCGATGATAGCCACGATGGAAGTGGTACCCTGGGCGAGAGCGCACCTGAGACCTCTACAGTATTCCCTACTCCGGAGATGGTCTCCTATTTCTCAGGATTACCAATGCAGACTTCCTTGGCTCCCTGCGGCCCGTCTCAGCATGGAGTGGTGGCTCTCGGACAGCATGCTGCGGCGAGGAATGCCGCTGACGCTCCCCGTTTGGTGCCTAGTGGTAACAGATGCCAGCCTGAAGGGCTGGGGCGCACACTGCAAGGGGAAGCATGCCCAGGGTCTATGGACACCCGAGGAGTCGGAGTGGTCCATCAACCGCCTAGAGTTGAAAGCGGTGTTTCAGGCGCTTCTGGCCTTTCAAGTGACCCTGGAAGGATTGGCTGTCAGAGTGATGTCGGACAACACGACAACGGTGGCCTATATAAATCGACAAGGCGGAACAAGGTGCAGAGCACTAGCCGCGCAGGCCGAACTGATTTGCCACTGGGCCGAGCTGCATCTTCAGTGTATGTCGGCAGCTCATATTGCAGGTCAGAGCAATGTGCAGGCCGATTATCTGAGCAGGCATCAGATCGATCCAGCAGAATGGAATCTGGCAGACGAAGTATTCCTGCAGATCTGTGCCAAATGGGGCAAGTCCGTGATGGATCTAATGGCGACAAGTGCCAATACCAAAGTCCCGTGCTTCTTCAGCAGACGGAGAGATCCTCGCTCGGCGGGGTTGGATGCCTTGGCTCAACCCTGGCCTCCGGGTCTACTTTATGTGTTTCCCCCATGGCCCTTGATAGGGCGCCTGCTCTTGCGGATTCGGCTGCACCCAGGAGAAGTGGTCCTCATCGCCCCGGATTGGCCAAGGAGACCTTGGTATGCAGACCTCCGACAGATGCTCCTGGAGGCTCCTCTGCCGTTACCTCTGGTACCGAACCTGTTGACTCAGGGACCGGTAGCCATGGAGGACGCCGGCCGCTTTGGTCTTAGGGCATGGCTATTGAGAGGGCGCAATTGAGGGATAAAGGTTATTCCAATAAAGTTATTTCCACTCTCCTGCAAGCCCGCAAGCGGTCCACTTCCGTGGCTTATGCCAGGATTTGGTGCCTGTTTGAGTCTTGGTGTGCTTCCAGAGCCATTGTTCCAATGCGGGCTCCTGTCTCGCCGATTCTGGACTTTTTGCAGGAAGGTGTACAAAAAGGCTTGGCCTATAATTCCCTGCGGGTGCAGGTGGCAGCGTTGGCCTCCCTTCGTGGTAAGGTGGAAGGCGTGTCTTTGGCTGCTCACCCAGATGTGGCACGGTTTCTTAGAGGGGTGCTTTGGCTCCGACCTCCAGTGCGAGCACCCTGTCCAGCTTGGAACCTGGGGCTAGTTTTGAAAACCCTGCAGGCATCTCCTTTTGAGCCGCTTCGGCGAGCATCGGAGAAAGACTTGTCACTGAAGGCCGTTTTTCTGGTGGCCATTACCTCGGCGAGATGGGTGTCAGAGCTCCAGGCGCTGTCCTGTAGAGACCCATTTCTGCAATTTTCAGAGTCCGGAGTCACGGTTCGGACCGTGCCTTCCTTTATGCCTAAGGTGGTTTCAGCTTTTCACTTAAACCAGCCTGTTTTCTTGCCCTCTTTTTCAGAGGAAGAGTTTCCAGAATCTTTTGGGCAGCTGCACCTTTTGGATGTGCGCAGGACTCTGCTGCAGTATCTGCGAGTTACTAACTCTTTCAGGACTTCTGATCATCTGTTTGTTTTGCTATCCGGTTCTCGCAGAGGGTCTCCAGCGTCTAAAGCCACTATTGCCCGCTGGCTCAAAGAAACTATCTTTTCAGCTTATCTGCTGGCCGGCAGGGTTCCGCCTGTAGCCTTTAAGGCACATTCTACTAGAGCGATTTCTTCCTCTTGGGCTGAAACTGGAGCACTCTCTCTTCAAGAGATATGCAGTGCAGCAACATGGGCTTCTAAGCTCTCCTTTGCCCGACATTACAGGCTGGATGTGGCTGCCAGGAGGGATGCGCGTTTTGGTGCACAAGTGCTAGCGCGTTGTGTGGCTTGTTCCCACCCTATCTAGGGATTGCTTTGTTACATCCCATACGTAATGGCTTCATCTGCTTGATGACAAGGAAGGGAAAATTAGGTTCTTACCGTGGTAATTTTCTTTCCTTTAGTCATAGCAGATGAAGCCATGAGCCCTCCCTGTATGATTGTCTGTATGCTGTGAATCTGTTTTTCAGGTTCTGTTCTAATTTCCTGAAGTTCCTTCCTTGGGAGAAAGTTGGAAAACAATCTTCAGGATTCATGTTCAGTTTAAATTTAGGAGGATGTGTTCATTCCCTCCAGCATGTTTTTTTTGGAGGATGTGTTGATTCTCTCCAGGAGGCGCGTGTGTTCCCCTCCAGTTCTATAAATAGGAGGATGAGTTCATTCCCTCCAGTGTGTTGGGAGGATGTGTGATTCCCTCCAGGAGGCGCGTGTGTTCACCTCCACTTATACAGTAAGGAGGATGAGTTTATTCCCTCCAGGAGGATGTGCATTCCCTCCTTTATGAGTTCATGCCCTTGTGATGGGCCATCGTTCGCTGTGAGGAAAGCTCTTGTGATTCCCATTGCGCTTTGCCATACTGGTTTGGAAGCTTCAAATACTGAAGAGGCAGTGGAGCTAGTTGGCCAAGAGGGCACTGTGAAAGTTTGAGTGCTCTCTATCTCCCCTGCTGGTTGATGGACATAACCCATACGTAATAGCTTCATCTGCTATGACTAAAGGAAAGAAAATTACCAAGGTAAGAACCTAATTTTCCCATTCATTGTGGATATCTGCTCCATTCTCATCTTTATCCACATAGCGATTCATAGCATCTTTCAATCTCACAATTCCATTTTTAATCTTCCTCCTTTCACTAATATTCCTGAAAAAATTCTTGTTGCCCCTCCTTTCATTTCTATCCATTTATTCTTGAGCTTTCGCCAGACGTATATCTCTCTTGGCTTTTTTCAGTTTCATCCGGTATTCCTCTCTGTGGTCCTATTGAGTTTTTCTGTATTTCATGAATGCCAACTCTTTTAGCCTTTATTTTCTCAGCCACTTGTTTGGAGAACCTTATCAGTTTCCTTTTTTTTCACTTGCTTTTATTTACTCTCCTTTCATAAAGGTTAGTAGCCATACTTACAGCTCCTTTCAGCCTGGATCACAGTTTGTCCTCCCAGCCCATCAGTTTTTTCTTCAGTTGTTTCCCCATTTTACTAAAGTCAGAACGCTTGAAATCCAGGACTTTGAGTTTAGAGTGGCTGCCCTCCCCTTTAGCTGTTATATCAAACCAAACTGTTTGTTGATCACTGCCGCCCAGGTGGGCACCCACTCAGACATTAGACGCACTTTCCTCATTTGTGAGCACCAGATCCAGCGTCGCTCCCTCCCTGGTGGGTTCTCACTATTCGTCTGAGTAAGAGCACTTTGAAAGGCATCCACATTATTTCTACTTCTTTCTGATTCTGTAGATGGAACTTTCCAATTTGTATTTGGCATGATGAAATCTCCCAGCAACAGCACCTCTTTTCTTTCCCAACTTTTGGATATCTGTAACTAGATCTGGTTCCTCCGATTTATGTCAGAGCTCTGTAGACAACACTCATGTGGACAGAGGTTCCATCATCTCTTTTAAAGATGATCCATATCACTTCTTTCTTTCCCCAGGCCCCTGGCATTTCAGTCTCTCACATACAGCTATTCCTCCACCCTTACGACCACCTCTATCCTTCCTAAATAGATTGTAGCCGGGTATGTTTGCATCCCATTTGTGAGAATCATTGAACCATGTCTCTGTGATAGCAACAATGTCTAAGTCTGCCTCTAACATCGGGGCTTGCAGATCATGAACTTTGTTTCTTAGACTTTGAGCATTTGTCGTCATCGTTTTCTAGCTACATTTCAGTGGCAGTCTCACTTTCTGCTGTGTTGATAAGAAGTAATTTGCTAAGATTGTTGTTTTTCCATTGTTTTCTTTACTACTGTCACATCTTGTCTTTAGCTGGGGTGACCACTGTAAATGACCTGCCTCCATATGCCACCTCCACCTTCTAGTTTAAACTCCTAGAAACATATTGTCTGAATTTCTCACCAAGGATTTTTTTTCCTGCCACAGTGAAATGCAGCCCATCGTTACAATATAGTATTTTGTTTTTCCATGTATTGCCCTATCCTCCTATGTACTTAAAATCTTCTTGATGACACCAGGCTTTAAGCCACCTATTGAAATTCTTGGTATTTTATAAATTTTTCTTTCCTTGTCATCAACAGCAGATGAATCCATTAACTGATGGGTTGTATCTGCCTACCAGCAGGTGGAGATAGAGAACACTGAAAGCACATGGTGTTCCTGGACGCCCAGCCCCTTCTGCCTTCAGTATATCTCTATCTCCCAGCAGGTGTGGCCGTCGCTTTCTCAGCTCCTGGATTTCTGCCTGGGGTGGCTCCTGTGCTTTGCCAGTAGAGCGGGGGTTGTTGTGGCTGGTGGTGCCCACTTTAAAGGCATACTTGGTTTTCCCTGTCCCTGCCTTACCCCATTCCCCCTCCTCCCGGAGTTCCTCTGTGGCTGCCTGCCCTAACTTTCTTCACAGTTTAAAAAAAAAAATAAAAAGAGGCTTTCTCCAGAGCTCTCGGTTCGGTGTAGCTTGACTGAAGCTCGTTTGACTGTCTCCTGAGGTGAGAGGTAGTGCCCAGCTCCTCCGGGGAGGTTCCCGCTGACAGCGCTCTGTGTGGGGTAAGTTTTGGCGCGAATGCGCCATTTTGTTTTCTGTATTGGATGGCTGCTGAAGGGGTTAAGCGCTGCTCCCACTGTGGGGAAATGCAGATCAGCAGCGGAGCTTTGCAGCACATGCTGCCTTGATGCTAATGCTGGCACGAGCATGGTGGGCGGTGATTCTTCCCGCCCGACGGAGTTGGCAGCGGGCACCATCTTGGAGGCGCCACGTGACTCGACCCTCGCGGTTGCGGAGGGGTCTGAGTTCAGGGGGACGCCTCGTTTAGAGGTTTCTAGAGGAGCTATTGTCTCCGCTTCCCCCAATGTGGGGGTGGATGCGCAGGGTGAGTTTTTCTCCCCTGAATTTGTGCTGCTGATGCCAAAGGCTTTTATGTTATATAAAAAGTACTGCCTGAGGCTCCTGACAATTCCTTTCGGACTGGGTTGCCTCCAGTTCTTGACAGCCCAGCGTCTGCTGGAGACTTTATTTCTTCCCCCGAGCTTTTGGCTGACGCTAAGCGTAGACGATTGAATACCCCGACTGAGGGGGACTCTTCACTCTGTTCCCCCCTGTGGACTAGTTTCGGGGAGTCTTAGGGGTCTGGCAGGCCCTCACGGACTGATGATCCAGACGAGGGTGGCTGCTTGCCACAGGAGTTGGATGACCCTAAAGCGGTTCGGATTTTCCACTGCAACGAGCTGCCAGCTCTCATTTCTGATGCCTTACAGGCCCTTTGTATTGAAGATCCTGACGAGGGCGCTGCCTCTTCTATTAATCCTAGAATGGCTTTACTAAGAAGCCTTCTCGGGCTTTTCCCGTGCATGCTTCCATCCAAGAGCTTATTTCAGCTCAATGGTCTGACCCTGATGGTCCCTTGAAGGTGGCCAGGGCTATGTGCACCTTTATCCTCTGAGTGAAAGTCAGTTGGCCCTCTTTGGGATGCCTAAAGTGGATTCTTTAGTCATGGCTGTGACTAAAAAGACTACTCTCCTGGTGGAGGGAGGGGTCGCTTTGAAAGATATGCAGGACCAGCGGCTGGAATCTGCGCTGAAGCGGTCCTTTGAAATCTCGGGCCTGTCCTTATGGGCGGCTATTTGCAGTTCCTATGCAGCCCGGGCCTGCCTTTTCTGGTTGCAGCAGGCGGTTGAGCAGCTCGCCGATGGAGCGGGTTCCCTCGATGAGGTCGGCCCGCGTATGGAGTCTGCCCTGTCTTTTTTGGCTGATGCCCTTTATGATCTGGTCAGAGCTTCGGCTGATGTCTGTGGCGGTTGCTGCCTGCCGCCTTCTTTGGCTCCGGCATTGGGCAGCTGACATGGCCTCTAAACAAAGGCTGGTGAGGTTACCCTTTTGGGGCCTTCTTTTATTTAGGGAGGATTTGGAGAAGATTGGTAAGGACCTAGGGGACTCTAAGTCCCAACGGTTGCCTGAGGATAGGCTGAGGCCTTCTTCCAAAAGTCCTTCTTTTCCCTCCTCTTCCAGGCCACGTTTTCGCGAACCTCGCAGATATCGCCTGGGGCGCTCTGTGGAGTTTGGTCAACGTACCCGTTTCCAGTAGAGGAACTCCTTTTGTTCGGACAAACGCGCTGCGGCATCCGGGCAATGCCCAGGAGTTCAGGGGCGTCCTCCACAATGATGGGGCGCCGGTCCACTCGTTGGTTCCCGCAGTAGGGGGTCGTCCTCTCCCTTTTTCTCGAGGAGTGGACCAAGGGTACTTCGGATCAGTGGGTTCTGGACCTGATCAGAGAAGGTTACCGACTAGAATTCGCTGCCCTGGTGAGAGAAGCGTATTTTTTGGAATCCCAATGCGGCATTGCCGTCAAGCGGGCAGCGGTAAACAAGACCTTGCAGGTGTTGCTGTAGCTCGGAGCGGTGGTTCCAGTTCCTCCCGCCGAACACGGCTGCGGTCGCTACTCCATCTATTTTGTGGTGCCTCGAATAGGCGGGTTGTTAAGACCTATCCTCGACTTACGCAGAGTCAGTGAGGCCTTAGGAGTGCAATACTTCCGTTTGGAAACCCTGCGCTCCGTCATTGTGGCGGTACAGCCAGGAGAGTTTCTCACATCTCTGGACCTCAAGGAAGCGTATTTGCATATTCTCATCTGGCAGCTACATCAGCGGTTTCTCCGGTTTGCGGTATTGAGCCAACATTTCCAGTTTCGCGCCTTGCCTTTCGGCCTGGCAACTGCCCCTCGGATTTTTTCCAAGGTGATGGTAGTGGTGGCTGCCTTTCTCAGGCGAGAGGGTATCAGAGTTCACCCTTATCTCGAGGACTGGCTAATCAGAGCGGATTCGGCAGACGAAAGCCGACTTGTCACAGCCAGAGTTGTTACAGTTATTCAGACTCTGGGTTGGGTAGTCAGTATGCCCAAAGTCACCTGACCACCTTTGTCTCTCGAGTATTTGGGGGTCCAGTTCGACACGGCTTCGGGGTTCGTTTTTCTTCCCGACAACAGGCGTCTCAAGCTTCAGAATCAGGGCCGCATGCTCCTTCGGATGCCTCGCCCCCAAGCTTGGGACTTTGTTCAGCTCTGGGATCGATAACGGCCACCATAGAGGTGGTTCCCTGGGCGAGAGCTCACATGAGACCGCTGCAGCTTGCTCTGCTTCAGCAATGGTCTCCGATTTCCCAGGAATACCAAGGTGGCTTTCCAACAGCATGATATGGCAGGGGATGCCGCTGGCTCTTCCGTTTTGGTGTCTGGTGATAATGGATGCCAGCCTTTCGGGCTGGGGAGCTCGTTGCCGGGGTCGCTTTGCTCAGGGTCTGTGGTCCACCGCGGGAGCGGGATGGGCCATCAATCGCTTGGAACTGAGAGCGATATTCCAGGCTTTTCTGGCCTTCCATAGGATGCTGAAGGGTCTTCCTGTCCGAGTTCTGTTGGACAACAGGACAGCAGTGGCCCACGTCAATCGTCAGGGCGGCACTCTGTGCAGGGCCTTGGCTGCGGAGGCGTCTGATCTGCGACTGGGCCAAGCGCCACCTAGAGCTGCTGTCTGCGGCTCACATAGCCGGTCAGAGCAACGTACTAGCCGATTTCCTCAGCAAACATCAAATCGACCCAGCAGAATGGGAACTGTCAGAAGAAGTTTTTCTTCAGATTTGTGCCAAATGGGGGGACTTCAGGCTTGGACCTCATGGCGTCAAGCGTAAACGCCAAAGTCCCTCGCTTTTTCAGCAGAAGGAGAGATCGTCACTCGGCGGGGTTGGATGCTCTGGCTCAACCTTTGCTCTTGGTTCTCCTGTATGTGTTCCCTTTTTGGCTCTTGATAGGGTGAATACTACTTTGGATTCGCCTGCACCGAGGATTGGTGATACTCATCGCCCCGGATTGGCCAAGGCGTCCGTGGTACGTGGATGCGGATCTGGTGGACGCGCCTCTTCCTTTGCCTCGGGTTCTGAACTTTAGTTCAGGGTCCGGTTGTCATGATTGTGACTATTTTCTTGGTTTGTGCTCCTCTTGCCCTCTGGTTGCCAGAACCGGTGGCTGCCATAGACTTTCCAGACTCTTTTCGGTCCGGTCCAGATATTGTAGCCCTCCAGTCTTGCTTGGATGTTTGGCAGCTAGCTTCACCCTTAGCTGCCTTGAGATTGCTGCAGCTTGAGCCTCAGCTGCTGATGGGCTTATTAGCCACCTGGAAACTTTCTGCTTTGCCTTTGGCAATGCCAAGGTCCAGGTTGTTGTTTGTGCTTAGTGCACTTCTGCCTTGTCTTGCTTAGCCTTGTTTCTTAGTGTCCCTAGTCTGTATTTCTTGCCTGTTTGAGTCTCCTGAATCCTGTCTTGAATCTAGTCCTTCCCTGTCTGCTTTTTTTTTTTTTTGTTACATTTGTACCCTGCGCTTTCCCACTCATGGCAGGCTCAATGCGGCTTACATGGGGCAATGGAGGGTTAAGTGACTTGCCCAGAGTCACAAGGAGCTGCCTGTGCCTGAAGTGGGAATCGAACGCAGTTCCTCAGCTCCCCAGGACCAAAGTCCACCACCCTAACCACTAGGCCACTCCTCCACTCCTTTTGGCTTCCTTTCCCTTCTGGTTGTGAACCTTGTGTTTGTTTCCTGCCTGTTTGAGACCCTGTACCTTGCACCCTGTTCTAGCCAAGCTTGTGTTGTTTCTTTTCTGCTTGAGAATCCTGTATCCTATCCAGTCCTAGTTGGTGGGTTTTTGCCTGCTGCTGCCGCTCCCCATCAGCAGCCCAAGGGCTCACGATTCCAGACTTATCCTTGAGAACCTGACACCGGTGACTGTGGAAGATCCTTGCTGCTTTGGTCTTACGGCCTGGCTTTTGAGAGGGCGCAATTGAGGGACAAGGGCTATTCTAATAAGGTTATTGCCACGTTCTTGCAGGCTCGCACGCGGTCTACCTCTGCGACTTATGCTCAGATCTGGCGCACTTTTGTGGCGTGGTGTACTCCAAAGTCTATCTCGCCGACTCTGGCTACAGTCTCGCTTTTGCTTGACTTGTTGCAGGACGGGCTACAAAAAGGCCTGGCCTACAATTTCCTTCGAGGTCAAGTGGCAGCGTTGGCCTGCTTCCGGGGGAAAGTCTCCAGCTTGTCCCTTGCTGCTCTTCCGGATATTGTCTGATTTCTCAGAGAGGCGCTTCGTCTTCGTCCTCCTTTGCGGTCGCTCTGTCCGGCTTGGAACCTGGGGCTCCTGTTGAAGGCGCTCCAGCGATCTCCGGTTGAGCCTTTTAATGGGCTTTTGAGAAAGATGTGTCTCGACAGTTTTTTTTTAGTGGCAATGACGTCGGCAAGAAGACTGTCTGGTTTCAGGTTCTTTCCTATCGGGATCCTTTTCTACAGTTCACGGAATCCAGGGTAACTGTTCGTACGGTGCCTTTCTTTCTGCCTAAAGTGGCTTCAGCTTTTCACCTGAACCAGCCCATTTTTTATTCCTTCCTTTTGTAAGGAGGAGTTTCCAGACTCGTTTGGGCAGTTGCGCCTTTTGGAGGTCCGCAGGGCTCTGTGGCAGTATCTGCAGATGTCAAATGAGTTTAGGAATTCTGATCATTTATTTGTTCTGTTGGCAGGTCCCCGATGGGGGTTTCTGGCGTCTAAGGCCACTATAGCCCGCTGGCTTAAGGAACTCATTTTTTTTCTGCTTATCTGCTTTCAGGGCGGTCGCCGCCTGAAGCGTTTAAAGTGCACTCTACAAGGGTAATGTCCTCTTCGTGGACTGAAATGGGTGTCTTTTCTCTTCAAGAGATCTGTCGTGTGGCTTCCTGGGCTTCTCAGCTCTCTTTTGTGCGGCATTACAGGCTGGATGTGGCAGCGTGGCAGGATGCGCATTTTGGAGCGCATTTTGGAGCGCAAGTGCTTGCTCGTGGAGTTGCCTGTTCCCACCCTACTTAGGGATGGCTTTCGTACATCCCATCAGTTAATGGATTCATCTGCTGTTGATGACAAGGAAGGGAAAATTAGGTTCTTACCTTGATAATTTTCTTTCCTTTAGTCACAGTGGATAAATCCATGATCCCTCCCTGTCTGACTTTAGTTTTTGTACAGATGTTGCATACAGACATTGTGCCTCATCAGGAGTACTTGAAGACAAGCTATCAGAGTTACTACATGTTGTTTTTATTACAGGAGGTTGATAATGTCCCTCCTTTGTTTGTTTATTGCTCCGGTTTAGGGGCGTTTGTTCTCTGTGAGGAAAGTTTGTTATTTTGCCTTTCTTATTCACTCTGCTTTGGAAATTTCATATACTGAAGGCAGGGGGGGCTAGGTGTCCAGGAACACCATGTGCTTTCAGTGTTCTCTATCGCCACCTGCTGGTAGGTGGATACAACCCATCAGTTAATGGATTCATCTGCTGTGACTAAAGGAAAGAAAATTATCAAGGTAAGAACCTAATTTTCCCCTCCCTTTCCAAAAGTAGGTAGTACTTCAGAAAAAGCTACTGTTTCCACCAAAGATTGTAACTCCTCCCCCAGCTCCTGAAAAGTTCTCTGTGCTGCAAGTGGGGGGGTATTGGCCAGATCATTTGTTCCCAAGTGGATAACAACATCAGTGTTACTCCTTAGTTTCTTCTTTGATTATAGTCAGTATTTGCTTGGTACTCCTGGTAGCTGAGGAGCATGGAAGACATTTTACTTTGCTGGGCCCCTTGAGCTGTGTTCCAAAGTTTTAATGCCTCTTGATAATGGAATCCCGTAGCAGCAACAGTTTTCTGTTAAAAGATTCTTTCTTAGTGTTTTGGGGGTGTCTCTTCACTTGACACCTTCATTGGTTTTTGTTCTACTTCGGTTCTATTTTCTGGAGCATCACAGTGCTGAAATGGAGCAAAAGAATTCTGTAGGGGCAGCAATTGTGAGGGCGGATGCTTCTGTACCACATGTCGTAGTCTACCTGAGCCTACTGTGATCTCTATTCTCAGGTGGTTTTATTCTTTGAGGCAGTGGTAAGAAATTGGTATGATTCTGTGCAGTGATAGAAGCTGTTTTAATTGCATCCAATTCCTGCTTTAATTTGTTGCGCTCCTGTTTTCTAAGTGATCTATTAATGCCCCCTTTCCTTACAAGTCATTAGACACTACAGAGAATAGGATAGCTGGTTTGAAACCAACAAACTATAACTCCCAGAAAGTAAGTGGATACTGGCAGGCTGTTGGTGGCTAAGTACCATTCAGTAAGCTCATGGGATCTAGGTAGCCAGATGTTTTTGACAGCTGTTTAGATTGTTACAAAGCCTGGTATTAAGACGTGGGCTGTGTGGGTTAAACAGGGGAGCTTGTATACTTATTTATCCAAGATGATATAAAGCCAGAGTAAGATGAAAGCTACAAAAATTGAGAGATCAATAATGCTACAAGAAGTTAAGCTTTGGTAGCTGGAATATATTGTTAACAGGAATCGAAGGGAAGATAGTATGGGCCAATTGGTGCTTCATCTGTTGTTAAGTACTGTTATTGGGTTCTTCTGTTCTTCTTGAGGTGGTTCACTTTGTTTCTGGAACAATTAAAATCACAATTTCCTGTCCTAATAAATGACCAGTCACCAAAAAGATGTAATCTGCTGCTTTGAAGTGTGCATTTGTTTTGAGGCTCTGCAACATTTGGACAGTTACATAGCTACTTTTTTTTTTTCCTTGACAAGCCAACTGCAGTGAAGTTTTTTTTTGTTCAGTTTCAGAAGCTGTCATGTAGTGACAACTTAAAACACAAAACAAAACAACCCCCCCTCCCCTAACTTTGGTTTTTACCCCAGACACTTCTGCATGCATGTATCTGAAGTACTAGGACTGTACACCACAGTAGGTGAAAAGTGCTTTGGAAATGATCTTTGTCTTGTCGTTTTATTGAAAAGTTGTCTCACCTCTTGTTTGTTTTGCAGTATGACTTCTCTTTGGAAAAGAAAACATTAAAATGGGCTGAAGAGATTCAGCAGATTCAAGAGGCCCAGAGAGAGGCAGAGTTGAAAGCTGAAGCGGCTCTAGCAGATGCTAAGGACAGCTCGCAAGGCAACCCTGAGGGTGATAAAATGGGGTTTTCCAATGGCTGTGACCCAGCAACTATGCCACCCCCAATTAACCCTGTACTTGCCAGCTTACAGCATAACAATATTTTGACCCCAACCCCAGCCAATGCCGGTGCCATAAAGCAGAAGACCGTGAGCCCAATTCAGATCAAGGCTGACTTCAACCCAGCAGATTTTGAATGTGAGGAAGACCCATTTGATAAACTGGAATTAAAAACAATTGATGAAAAGGAAGAGTTAAAGAATATTCTTGACATTCATGTTCAGCCTATTGCAAAGCCAGTGTTGGACAAAAAATTACCCAAGGTAGGGCCCAAAGTGGTGCCAGAGTCTTCATTAAAGGATGAGGATGTTTTGGCCTCCATGGAAGGAGCTACCATAGACTTTAAGCCCCATCATAAACCTAATGGCTTTATCACTTTACCGCAATTGGAAAACTGTGAAAAGCTGCCTCTGTCTTCCAAAGTGTCTCTATCCCCTATTACGACTGTCAGCAATATCAAATCTCTCTCCTTTCCAAAACTGGATTCAGATGACAGTGAGTCAAAATCAGCCAAGCATGTAAGCACTTTCCACAGCACTACCTGCCTCTCGAATGGCACTTTTCTTAAACCCTTAAAGACCTGCACCCAGAACAATGCTAGTGAACTCAATGGACATCAACTGCTAGGTTTGTCTGCTTTACATTTGGATAATGTAATGGGCGTTTCAACGCTATCCTCTTGTAGCATGCCTATTATGTCAAAAACACCTTCTACAGAAGAATTGTCATGTCCTCAAAATACAGCAACAATGGTAAGGCATTAGAGCTGTAGGTCAGTGTTTTGGGAGCTAAGGGACACGAAGTGTGACTTTGTGTTTTAGCACCATCTGTTCAAATAAGTACAATGTGAACCTCTATCCCATTTGTGGCACTTAGTATCTGAAGTGGCTTAGAACCTTACCTCCACATACCTAATTTGAACTACAGTAAGTCTTTCTTAGCTGATGCTCTGGATTATCTGACATACTCTGGTGACGTTCCAGTATTGTCATTGAGCTGCATGCAGGTTTTTTTTCCCCCTGTTTCCTGGCATCGCTTTTAGTTAAGGTAAGATTCTTGGGGACATTGTTTTAAACTTTTTTTTTTTTCTGCTTCTTTGAAACATTTGTTCAATACACTGCTACTATTTTATCCCTCATCCACTTTTATTGATTATCCAATAACCTATCAGTCCTGTTTTACATCGGATAATTGAGACTGCTGTAGTTTAATTTCATGTTACATTGGCATTCCAGTGCCTCTGTTAGTCATGGAGCGAACTAGGCCCTTCAGAAATCAACAGGATCACAAGTCCTCACAACTGGCATTCAAAGGAGTTCATATGAGAAATAGTGCTCTAGGTTAATACAACTTTTTCTAATACTTAAGAGAGGCACTACTGCTCATGTGCATGATTTTGTGTTGTGTGGTATCTCCTCAGTAATGCTGGTTACTCAAAATGTAATTTTTCTTTTTTGTCTTCTAGTTTTTCATGTGAGGATATCCTTTTTCCTTCCTAGCATCCTTAGGCTCTTTGTATGTCTCTTTTTTTCCCTTTCCTTTCCCTCTCCTCCCCCCTCTTTTTCTGTGTTTGTCTTCAATTGCACCTTTTTGGTGCTTGGTGGTCTGGCCAGGCCTGTTTTTTTCAAAACTGAGTCTCTTGATTTTGTTGCAGTTAGTCTTTAGCATAAAAAAAAGACAGTAGCAGGTTTAACAAATGAAGAGGTGAGTTCCAAAACCTGTTAAGTACATATTTTTCCAAAAATTAGTTTATACCGCAGTGGCGTAGCCAGAAGGCAATTTTTGGGTGGGCACTAGAGTTGCCAACTTTTTTGAAAAAGAAAAAACAGCAAGCTGATGCACCCATGCTCTGTCCCTACCCCACTCCATGCTCGACCTCTACCTCACTCCCAGTAACTTATGAGGATAGCAGTTCAGGCTTCAGTGGCTGCAGGCCAATTGAGTGCTAAGGGAAGTACAATAGACTGCACTCTTGAGGCCCATTGAGCCATGGTCCTCCAACACACACATGGTATTGAAGCCAAACCCATTCCGCATCCAGAGAACCTCCTTGCCCTCCACCAATAATGGATACAGAGCAGAGCAAGGGCATTTCCACATAAAACTCACCATACAAAGAAATTTTGGTCTCTAGTGTAATCTCAATAACAGACATATAAAGTAATTAAAAAAAAAAATCTATAAAACAAAAGTCACTCAGAACCTAGAGCAAATCTACCATGTCAGCACTAACTTCCAAAACAAGGATCCTACCTATGAAAAGTGGGGTCCTAAAATACCAATACATTTATCAGGAAAGCTGAACAAGCTAAATTACTACAGAATGCTACATAGAAACTTCATGCTAACAGAGTACCTCCGTCACACACACACAACACAAATGCCAAATAAAGAATAAGTGACCACAAACTCTAGAAAGAAATTAAACAGAAACACCAAGAAAAAAGACCTTGCATGTAGTACAACATCAGAGAAACAAGAAAGAAAGGCATTTCCTCCCTTGCAAAATATAAAGATGGCACATGCCAGGGATGGTGTTAGGGGTTGCAACTAGGGCAATCGTGCTTGATTCTCTGGCCAGAGAAAGCCCTACGCCTGCTGGAAGCTGAAGGTGTAGCCTGGTAATGGACTTTGGGGTCTGCTTCTAGATTTCTGCCCTGGACCCCAGCCTAACACCAGCTCTGGCAAGATGGCCATTCCAAATCTGACATATTATATTCACAACATAGAAAATAATTTTATGTACCTTTTTGTAACATAATAGATGACGGCAGAAAAAGACCTGCATGGTCCATCCAGTCTGCCCAACAAGATAAACTCATATGTGTATACCTTACCTTGATTTGTACCTGCCTTTTTCAGGGCACAGACCATAGAAGTCTGCCCAGCAGTATTTCCCGCCTCCCAACCACCAGTCCCGCCTCCCATCACCGGCTCTGGCACAGACCGTATAAGTCTGCCCTCCACTATCCTCGCCTCCCAACCACCAACCCCTCTTCCCCCACCTGCTCTGCCACCCAATTTTGGCTAAGCTTCTGAGGATCCATTCCTACTGCATTTTATTTTTCAAATCTTATTGGTCCCAGTCTCTGGTTTCTGCTTCCCTCTGTCGTCTCTTGCCAGGGTTTCCTGTCTATTTGACATTTCTTCTTTCTCCATGTCCATCATCCATCTCCCATCTGTTTTCCTATATTTCCTTGTCCAGTATTTCCCCTGTGTTCATACCCCTCATCCATCATCATTCTTCTGTGCACCTATGCATCTCCCCTCTGTGTTCCTTGTCTGGCATCTCCCCTCTGTGTCCATATACCCCCCTCTCCAGTGTGCAGCACTGTATCTCTATTCCATATTCCCCATCCCCCCTACTTGTTATGCATTGCCCCTCTGTGCCCATATGCCATCCCCATACAGCATCTCACATTTGTGTCCCTGTCACCACCTAATGCCTGTTATCTCCTTTCTGTATCTGTACACCTCCCTATGTCCCCTTTCTCCCTCCTCCACACCAGTGTGGCCCTCTCCTCTCTGACCCCACCCCAACCAGTTTAGCTTCCTATCTTCCTTTCCCCTTATGCATCTGGCTCTTTCTCCCACTGTGGGTTCAGCATTTGACCCCCTCTTCCTTTATTCCCTTGTCCAGCATATCTCTCCCTTCCCTCTAATGCCCATAGGTCCAGCACCTTTCTCCCTTCGCTGTAGCCCTCCTTGCAGGTCCACATCTCTCTCCTTTTTCTTCAGCCCCTCTGCATATCCAGCACATCTCCCCTTTCCCTCCAACCCCCCTCCCCTGCATATCTATGCAGCAGACTTTGATCCTGGGGAACTGGGTTCAATTCCTGAGGACAAGTCATCGTGGATAAGACGTTAAAAACATCTGCCCAGTGTGCTGCCGCGGCTAAGAAAGCACACAGAATGTTGAGTATTATTAGGAAAGGGATGGAAAACAAACATGAGGATGCTATAATGCCGTTGTGTCGCTCCATGGTGCGACCGCACCTCGAATATTGTGTCCAATTCTGGTCGCCGCATCTCAAAAAAGATATAAAGGAATTAGAAAAGGTGCAGAGAAGGGTGATGAAAATGATAAAGGGAATGGAACAACTTCCCTATGAAGAAAGGCTGAGAAGGTTAGGGCTCTTCAGCTTGGAGAAAAGGCGGGTGAGGGGTGATATGATAGAAGTCTACAAGATAATGAGCGGAGTAGAGCAGACAGATGTGAAGCGTTTGTTTACACTTTCAAACAACAACAAAACCAGGGGACACAAGATGAAGCTAGAATATGGTAGATTTAAAACAAATAGGAGAGTTTTTCTTTACTCAGCGTGTAGTTGGACTCTGGAACTCGTTGCCGGAGAAAGTAGTGACAGCAGCTGGCCTTACGGAATTTAAAGGGGGTTTGGACAGATTCCTGAAGGAAAAGTCCATTGAACATTATTAATTTTTTTTTTTGGGGGGGGGGGGGGGGGGGTTGCCGGGTTCTTGAAGCCTGGATTGGCCGCCGTCGGAGACAGGATGCTGGGCTTGATGGACCCTTGGTCTTTTCCCAGTATGGCGGTGCTTATGTACTTATGTACTTTCCTAGTAGCAAGACAACTTTTTTTTTTTCCGGGTTCCATGTAGAATTGTACACTTCTGTATCTGCCTGATGTGTCTTCACCACACTTAAGTAGGGTTCCACTCTGAAGTTCTCTTATTACTCTGTGGATTTCTCTTGGAACCTTCGTGCAGGCTCCAGGTCTCATATCAGCCTGTGATGGCCACCCTCTGTTCACGTCATTTTTGGACACATTTGCGACTGGTCCTAGTTGCATCTGGGGCATGGGAACTATTTTCCTTCCTCCTGGTAATGCCTTTCAGGAGTTTACACAGGGGGTTTACAGTTCTTCATTTCACAATGTCAGTGTAGCTGTCTGTAATAGTTTCTCTCCAGCAGTAGGGCCCTGGCCTAGTGGTAGAGTGCATACTGTTGAACTGACTGTTGTGGGTTAAGCTGCCACTTTAGGGTCCTGTTATCTTCCCTGTATCTCTCGGAACAGTGTTTTCTGATCCCCTTGTACCTTCTTACAGGGGATTCTGGGGCTCTGCAATCTTTCAAGGCCATTTTCTGGCAAGCTTCCCAAACGTACAAACATTCTATACATGTTATTCCTGGGATTTTGGATTTTTCCAAGTCCGTTTAGTAGCGGTTTATGGACTTGTTCTTTAGGAAACCGTCCAACCCCTTTTTAAACTCTGCTAAGCTAACCGCCTTCACCACATTTTCCGGCAATGAATTCCAGAGTTTAATTACATGTTGGGTGAAGAAACATTTTCTCCGATTTGTTTTAAATTTACTACACTGTAGTTTAATTGCATGCCCCCTAGTCCTAGTATTTTTGGAAAGCGTGAACAGACGCTTCACATCCACCTGTTCCACTCCACTCATTATTTTATAT
Organism: Microcaecilia unicolor; assembly: GCF_901765095.1. Taxonomy (NCBI): domain Eukaryota; kingdom Metazoa; phylum Chordata; class Amphibia; order Gymnophiona; family Siphonopidae; genus Microcaecilia; species Microcaecilia unicolor. The sequence continues at coordinate 28,590,867 of NC_044032.1, read as the reverse complement.
ACCTCTATCATGTCTCCCCTCAGCCGTAGTTTAATTCCCCATCTAACAGCCAATATAAGATTACACAGCTTCTGCAGTAAAATACAAAAGATAAGTACAGATACAAATTTATTTAAAATAATTGTTTGAAAAAGATTCAAAAAGTTATATTTGAAAAAGTTAAAAATTATATCTGAAAAAGAACAAAAAATCACAAAAATATTACGGACCGACGAAGAACCAGATGTATCACCTACTTCCTACAGATATAAAAGACGATTCTGTTAAGGAAGTCCACCTCTGATAGTCCTTATTGAATTGGAGAAACTACAGATATTATAGTAGTATTTGGTCACACTTTTTCTAGTTATGCTAGATCTTTCTCCATTTCCACTTCTCCAGGGTCCTTTTTCAGAGCCATGGAGGTATGGGCAGTCTTCCTTTGCTTGGATAGGTTGTGGGATGTTCTGTGCCTTGCACCTGGTTTATTTGTGACACTCTCTTGAGAGTCTACAGGTTTCTTGGGTAGTTCTCTTTCAGTCCGTGGATTTGACTTCAGTTTCTCTATGGGTTGGTTCTTTCCAGCAGCATTTGAGTACTGGGCATGATAGTCATGAGCTTGAGGTCCACATTTCTTTCTGTTGCTTCTCAGCAGCAGATTCTCACCCAGGTCAGAGTCTACTTCCCCCTCCTACCAGCTCTTCTTCAGCTTTGGGTTAAGTACAAAGTCTGAGGGCAAGGGCCTCTATCTTTGACGTTCTTCCATGGACCAAATTCCAATTCAGGTACCTTCTCCACTGTTTGTTCTTCTTTCTATTTGTCCCTTCAAGCCAAACTCAAACTCTGCTAGCGGTTCTAGTGCTTCCTTTCTCGGACAGTTTTTGGAAGTTTGTTCTTTCTCAGCAGGTGCCTATATGCAGCTTTTTGGTTGCTAGGGTGTATCTTAGCTGTCTGCCTGGATTTCGAGTTCTTCCAGGAATCCGACGGTCAATCTCTGAGTTCCCAGGTGGGAAATCAGGGCTGGTGTCAGTTCCTTGTTTGGTTTGGATATCTACTGAGCAAGATGTCTTTGGTTGAGCCATTGGCCGGCAGTTTGCAGCATTACATGCTGGTTGCCTATCCTCCCTTTATGGGCAGGTTGTTGGGTACAGGCTTACCACTGTGGGTGGTAGATCTAGGTGGCTCATGGATGGGGTGTCTTCCTCTCGTCTCGCTGTTCTTTTTATTTGGGTTTGTGCCGTTGCTTTGGGATGCCACGTGATGATATCCAGCAGCTTTGTTGGTTTCTGAGATCACAATCTCGGTCCAAGCAGGGTTTTGGAGCTCCGGTTCTTGTCCTGCTATGGTGGTGATGTGCCCAATCCCATCTTCCTTCATTAGGGTGCTTCTTCCTGTCTTTAAAATTGTCTGTAGTATCTGAAGATTTCAGGGTGGCCAACGTGACGCCAATTTTTAAAAAGGGATCTGGGATGATCTGGGAAATTACAGACTGGTAAGCCTGATGTCAGTGCCAGTCAAAATAGTGGAAACTATTATAAAGAATAAAATTACATTAGGAGGCAAGGTTCTGGTGTGGATTAGGAATTGTTATTGGACAGAAAACAGAGGGTAGGATTAAATGGCAATTTCTCACATAAGAGTAGTCATACTGGGTCAGACCAATGGTCCATCTAGCCCAGTATCCTGTTTTCCAAACAGTAGCCAAGCCAGGTCACAAGTACCTGGCAGAAACCCAAATCGTGGCAGCACTCCATACTACAAATCTGAGGGCAAGCAGTTGCTTCCTGTGTGTCTCAATAGCAGACTATGGACTTTTCCTCCAGGAATTTGTCCAAACCATTTTTAAAGTCAGATATGCTAACAAGACAAGTAGAAAAAAATGACAAACGAACAGGAGACCCTTGGAAAGAGTTACAAGAATACATAAAAGCAGTAACCAGAGACTGGAACCAACACACAAAAATTAAATGGTGAGACAGCAAAGGTAGAAAAATGTTTTATTTTTGATTTAGGATTTGGTAGCCATGTTTTCCACTTTAAAAGTTAATAAATATAAAGAAGAAAACCCCAGAAAATAAGGAGATATCTTTTAAAAACTAGGTTTTGGAGGCCAAAATCACCACCTTCAGGTCAGGACAGTATACTGCTGTTTTAGGATGTTTGTCCTGACTTACTGAAGGAGGTTTCAGCCTTCAAAGCTAGTCAAAAGTGTAATAAGTTAGTCCAATAAAAAGCTGTCACCGTATTTTCCGTTTTCGTTTTATTTAATTTTAAATGTAACAATTGGAATATGTCAGTTTTTAAAATTTACATATGCTATCTTTATATTTTGCATAGTTCAGAGAGATATGTGTCATTGCTTCTATTTCTCTCATGTAGCACTGTATGCAGAGTCGGGCTTTAGGGGGTTGAGTTTAATTTTTGTCTACATATTTCTGTTTTTAACTTGTGGTTATTCTATACTTGATGAAAAAGAATGGGTTTTCTAATAGCACTGAATGTGCAGGATCTGTTTTAAACCATCTTGTTTAGTTTTCTCCTTTTCTGAGGAAGGCCCTTGTGAGGCCACTGGAAGCTAATACTGTTATGTTATGGTAGAACTGCTTTATAGGTCCTGAGTGATGCTGTAGGGTTTTGTATTACTGCACAGTATGCATGGTACTGGATTTTGGATTTGGACTTAGTTCATGCTTCTTTCAGTTGTAGCTGAATATGTGTTACATTCAGGCGCATCTTTGAAGGGCTTACATTCTGTTTGTACCTGAGGCAATGGAAGATTAAGGGCCCTCTTTACTAAGGTGCGTTAGTGTTTTTAGCGCGCCTACACTTAGCATGCATATTAGCCATGTAGGTGTCTATAAAGATATTGTAGGCACGTACATGGTTAATGCGCGTTAAAAACGTTAACGCACCTATAACACTTCTTAGTAAACAGGGCCCTAAGTGACTTATCCAAGATCTTAAGGAGCATTAGTGGGATTTGAACCCTGGCTCTCAGATTAGGTACAGCCAGTGGTGTGTTGGAGCTAGCTCTCACCAGCTCGTAAGAGCTGGTTGTTAATTTTCCTGACATTTTGTGAGCCGGTTGTTGAGGCAGGACGAGCCGGTTTGCCTCTCCTCTCCCCCAGCCACAGGGTCCCTCCCGGCACATACCTGAAGGCAGCCGCCCTGGTGATCTAGTGGATTCTTTGGGGCAGGAAAGATCCCCAGTCTTCCCTTCCCCGCTGCCAGCGCTGACCCTCCCGCTGCCGCATTGCTCTTTAAAAATAGCTGCCGAGACTTCCAGTGGTGGCCTCGCGAGACTTCCATTGGAGTCTTGTGAGGCTGCCCTTGTAAGTTTCTGCAGCCATTTTAAAGACGATGCGGCAGCGGGAGGGTCAGCGCTGGCAGCGGGCAGGAAAGACTGCAGAATCCTTCCTTCCCCAAAGAATCCACTAGACCAGCAGGGTGGCTGCCTTGAGGTATGTGCTTGAGACCCTGCAGCTCAAGGGAGCGTTAAGGAGGCCCTGGCGTAGGTGGGGTGGGGACCGTAGAGGATTCTGTTAAAAAAAAAAAAAAAGTTGTATTTTCAAACATGCCGGCTTGTGCATACAGATGTACACAGAGGAAGTATAATAAGGGAATAACTTCATAGGTAGAGTAGTAATTTGTTATAAATTGTAATCAGTGTGCGATTTAGAGGTGCTGGTTATAGGGACACCCTAACCCTCTTATATTGGTGCAGAGATTTTTTTTTCTCCTGGTAAAGGACTTCTAAAACAGACATCATGTTAGGAGAGTCAGGTGCTCACCGTTCAGTTTTATTTATTTACTTATGGCATTTTATCCCACATTAAACATGAATTAGATTGGAACCTGGGAGCATTTAATTTTTTTTTTTTCTTGGAGAGAGTGTTGCATTTGCCCCCCCCTCCCCCAGGCTCTCTCTCTGGGTATAGCCAGCTCTTCGATTTGGTGGGGGGGGGGCTCAGAGGTGGACTGGGGAAGATAGCTTGTTAAAAATTACCAGCACACCACTGGGTATAGCTATTACATATAAAACATTCCAAACATGTTTGGTAACTCAACAATAAACTAAAAGCTAGCCTATCTGTATCCTAGTGGCAACTTAGCAACCTACCCAAAACAAAAAGAAAAACCCCTCTTGATAGGCAAATCATTATATAGTTGCTATTAACTCAAGATTTGTTAGTGTTGCTGAACATATTTGTTCACATCACCAACAGGCAGATGCTGGACTAGAAGCTAGGGCAGACTGGAAATCAAGTGTTAAGTACTTCCATATATTTCTAGAATAGTGCAAAGATTATCCTATATAATAATTTGCACCTCCGTCTGGATGCCTGGGTTCATAACACACTTCCCATTGGTCCGCCCTGGCGATGACGTCAGAGGGTGGATCAGTGAGAGGGAAGGGAACCCAGCATCAGCCAGCGGAGGTGAGTAGAGAATCGCCTCCCTCCCTCCGAGTTGCAGGCCCCCCTACCTCCCTCCCCTTCGAGTTGCAGGATGTCCCTCCCTCCCTCCCCTTTGAGTTGCAGGACGTCCCTCCCTCCCTCCCCTTTGAGTTGCAGGACGTCCCTCCCTCCCTCCCTCCCCTTTGAGTTGCAGGACGTCCCTCCCTCCCCTCCGAGTTCCACGGCCCCACGCCTCCCTCCCTCTCTTCTCTCTCCCCTCCGAGTGCAAGCACGACCTGTCTTTCAGCAGCCCCTCGCCTTCCTGCGCGCTGTAATTTAAAAATTCTTACCTCTGGGTCCGGCGTCTGCAGTGAAAGCGAGCAGCGCTTCAGACTACCTTCCCATGTGTCTTAGCTCTGCCTCTGGTCCCACCCTCATTTCCTGTTTCCGGAAGGGCGGGACCAGAGGCAGAGCTGAGACACATGGGAAAGCAGTCTGAAGCGCCGCTCGCCTTCACTGCAGACGCCGGACCCTGAGGTAAGAATTTTTATGTTTAAACGATTTTTATTGATTCTGCAGCAGAAATAAACAGCGCCCTACTGGGCTTTGCATACAACATGTATCGTCCTTGATTAACTATACAACCGTTTGCTAACTAATATGCAGCATTTTTGAATTTTATATAACAACCAGAAGAAACCCCGTTATAAACTCCCCTCTCTCCCTCTCCCAACCCACCTTTTCTCTTCCCCCCTCCCCCCCCCCCAGACAATCTATTTCCCCCTTCCCCCCATCTTCTCTCCCTCCTCTCTCTTTTCCAACCTGAAGGAACTTATCCATTCAATATAGGAAGTTCACCTTGCATTTAGAAGTAAGCTCCGGCCTCTAGAGTTTAAAATGCGTAGATAGGGACCCCAAATGGCCAGAAACGTGACTCTCTTTCTTTGCGAGTGTCTAATCTCGGCAGCCTCCCAGGAAATTAGCTGATGCAACTGGTTTCTCCAATGCCAGTATGCTGGGGGGTCTTTTACCGTCCAGTACTGTAAGATACATTTCTTAGCCAGCAAGCACATCTTACGAAGTATCAGTATTTCAAACCGATTCTGCCCTCTAAAGGAATCTGGAAGATCTAGGATTAATTGTTCAACTGATCCCCGGTCCCTAATGCCCAATCTCCTTTCCCAAAAGTCACGAATCTGATTCCAGAATCTTTTCACCATGGGGCAGCTCCAAAACATATGTAATAATGTACCTGGACTTGTTCCGCATTTGAGACAAGTTGGACTACGATCCCCTCCCATGTGTGCCAGTTGTGTCGCTGCCACATACCCTCTGTGGATGCATCGATATGCACATTCTCTCAAACGCGCATCTGTTACCAACAGGGGTATGCGCGCCACTACCCTCGGCACATCCCATGTCACCAATTCAAAGCCCAGTTCTCTCTCCCATGCTCGTCTCAGCGGCGCATAGTCTCTGGGGGGTTGCCATCTAGCTAGAGCCTTACAAAGCAAGGAGACAGTAATTTCGCCCTCGCCCAATGAGTGAAAAAAATCTCGTAACTTACCCCCCACTTGCCTGGTCAAAGAGGCTTCCGGCAATGACGCCACATAATGTTGTATTTAGATAAGAATTTTTAAATTACAGCCGACAGGCAGGAAGGCGAGGAGCTGCCGGAGGACAGGTCGTGCTTGCACTCGGAGAGGACAGAGAGAAGAAGGAGGGAGGCGCGCGGGGGTCTGGAACTCAGAGGAGAGGGGGAGCATCCTGGAACTTGGAGGGGAGGGAGGGGCGTCCTGGAACTCGGAGGGGAGGGGGGGTCCTGGGGCAGGGTGTCCTGGAACTTGGAGGAGAGGGAGGTAGGGGGGCTGGAACTCGGAGGAGCGAGAGGGAGGTAGGGAGGGGGGCGTGGAACCTTGCTAGCGCCCGTTTCATTTCTTTCAGAAACGGGCCTCTTTTACTAGTTCTGTTTAATATGTTGTATTATGTTGGTGCATTCCTTTGAAATTTTTGGGGCACATAATTCCTGGAGTGTGTTCAGTGTGCATATTAGCATCAGTAACAGAGGTACTGGGGAGACAGCTGATACAGGTGCAACAGAGTCACAAAGTGAAGGACTCCTTCCTTACAGTGTTCAAAAGTGTCCCACCGTTTTTAGTGCTGACATAGGTGTTACCCCACACTCCAAAGGTTTTAACTTGCAGTGTTTCGTTGCACTTCACCACATACCTCACCCTTTCTCTGCCCCATAGCCTCACCTTAGCCCCGCCCCATAGCACACCTTAGCCCCGCCCCATAGCTCACTTTAGCCCCATCCACTTTAGTCTCTCCAAATAGCTGCCTATGTTCAGATCTAAACAGAATAAGGCTGAATGGTCAATTTCCCCATTGGAGAAAGGTTAATAATGGAGTTCCCTAGGTATCTGTACTGGGACATGTGCCTTTTGATATTTATAAATGATCTGAAAAAGGAAGCAAATGAGGTGATCAGATTTGTAGATGTGATGTAATGTAATATGACTTTTATATTCCACCATCTCCCCCAAAAAGGTTCAAAGTGGATAACAAAAAGAAAATATAAACAGTGAAAATTTGATTAATTTTTATTCTAAACAAAAAGCCTGTTTTTACAAAAAGAATAAGAGCTCATAGTTCTCAGATCCTCTGACAAAGAATGCCACATTTGGACAGCCTGATGAAAAAATTGAACTTTCCAACACTTGTATTAAACTCCTGAGAAAGATGGGAAATAGACGCAAATTCCCTGCTCTAGAATATTTAGAGTTTGAAACAAATTTAAAAAAAAGATGACGTTACAATTCAAAGTTGTTAAATCATCTGCGCGTTATGAGGAATTGCAGGAGAACCATATGAGGTTCTGGGAGTGCACATCGAAATGACAAATGAAATTTAACGTGGACAACTGATGCACATAAGAAAAAATAATCCAAACTACAAATACATATTGCTGGATTCTATATTAAGGGTTGCCTCCCAAGAAAAGGATCTAGATGGCCTTGTGGATATGTTGGGATCCACAGCAGCGAAAAAAGCAATTAGAATTCTATTTATGTATCATGAATGTTATCAATAGAAATCAAACAAAATAAAACATGGAAAAGAAAATAAGATGATACCTTTTTTATTGGCGTTAACTTAATACATTTCTTGATTAGCTTTCGAAGGTTGCCCTTCTTCATCATATCGGAAAAACCCTTCGAAAGCTAATCAAGAAATGTATTAAGTTAACGCCAATAAAAAAGGTATCATCTTATTTTCTTTTCCATGTTTTATTTTGTTTGATTTCTATTGCTAACCTTTAAGAGTGGACTAACACGGCTACCACACATCTCTACTGTATCATGAATGAAATTTAAAACAGATTATTGTAATGCCTGTATATCATTTTCAAGGTGCTTACTGCACCCTGAGCATTGTTCTCTACATAATGTAGAATCTACTATAATAAAAAGCAACCTCAACGTTCTGAGGACACTGACGTCACTGAAGTCAGTCAGTCTCCCAGAACGGTTCGTGGATTCATGGTGGTGAAGCCACCCCACTGACCCGTGCCCCGCCCTCGCGTCAAACGTCATGACATCGAGGGCAGGAAAAAAAACTAAACAAACGGTTCGCACCCACGTAGGGGGAGGAGGAGTAGGAGTCTACTCCTCCCCCTGCCAACCCACCCGCGGAAAGGGGACGCACCTCCAAAGCTCCAGAGTGCAAATGACTCCGGAGACCACTGTTCCCACATCCAACCCCGCCCCCCCCCCCCCCCGCAACAACCCCCTCCTGAGATACCCACCTTCGCGTTGCTTTGCCGGCGGGGGACCCGAAACCCCGCCAGCACAAGCGCTGTCTGCTCACTACGGTGTCATCTTCGGCGTTCCTAGCCTGTGGAGGCAGGGCTTCTGTGCGTCTGACGTCCTGCACGTGCATGACGTCAGACGCACAGAACTTCGCCCTGCACAGCTACCAACGCCGACGATGACGCCGTAGTCAGCACACAGGACTTGTGGTGGTGGGGTTCCGGGTCCCCCGCTGCCAAACCAACGCGAAGGTGGGTGCGATGGGCACGGTGGGTCGGATGGCTGCGGCCGGATGCATCGCCGTGGGTGGGATGGCGCCGGGAGGGGGGGCATCGCACCTCACAGGCAACTGCAAAATGAGGAAAACCTTGCTAGCGCCCGTTTCATTTGTGTCAGAAACGGGCCTTTTTTACTAGTGGATTATAAATGCAGGGGCATTCAGAACCAACAGGGCAAGAAATAAGATGTAAGAAATGTAGGTTAGATAGCTCAGTGAAGCTCAGTATTGGTGGTAGTAAGGGGAGGGGGGAGGGGGTATCTACTTGAGGTGAACTGGTTTGTCAAATAAGGATCAGATTAAAATGTTTTCTTTGTCATCATATGCCGTTGTGTGCGGCTAACGTTCTGAAGATGTTTGTACTGAGTTACTTGTTGAGGCAGTGCATTATCTTTCTGCAAAGATTTTACTGAACTTTAAAAAAAAAAAATTCTTGCATGAAATATTAATGGTAGGTGGTCATTTTTTCAGGAGTTTTTGTTTCTTTGGCAGACAACAACCCTGAAGATCCCACAGTCTAAAGTGTCTGGTAACACCAGCTGTACAAAGTGGTCCACTGGAGCAGTGTACTTGGACTTGCTGCAGGCCCTGTCTAGCAGTGAAAGGCAGTGTGTGGAGACAATCGTTAGCATGGGCTACTCGTATGAGAACGTCATAAAAGCCATGCAGAAGCAAGGACAGAATATAGAACAGGTATGGTGGCTTCCCATAGATTGCAGTTCACTTTATTTGTGCATTGAAGCCACTGGGAGTCAGAATCTTTATAAGGCCTCTCACTGTGCTCCTTTCCTTTTCCCTCTGCCATGGGCTTCAGCATTTTCAGAATTCTCTCTTGAAAAGAAACTAGCCACCCCATCCTCTTGTACAAAATCCTTGCTTAGGCTTCTCCTGGGACTGCTCTGGCTCATCACAAGGGACTTAAGAGCAATATTTTTCCTTCACAGCTGTTTCTGCAGCTGTCTGGTCCCCACTGTTAGGCCTAGCTAATCTTATTCTGCTCTGGCTTGGCTTTGGCTTGTTTCCGATAATCAAGACTACCTATCATCAAATTAAAATGTTTTGGTTCTCTGATGATAAATAGAATATCAGGCCCATGTAATATAGGTGATGTTAGATGAAACTATGGGTAAAGAAGCTTCAGCTTAGTATTACTAGAAGCTTTTGGATTACTTCACTGTGCATGAATCTAACTTCCCACCTGCCATTGTCAAGTGGAACCGCCTCTGTCTCTCCACAGAGCCAGTTGGTCACATGTCACAGGAGTGTACATCAAGATGTAATTTTGTTTTTTAAAGTGACTTTTTTGCTTAATCCAGTCACTCTTATGCAGTACTTTTTCACAGTAACATCTTTAGGTTTTTGGCTGCTTTCAAGTTTTAATTTTATTTATTTTTTTTGCATTCAGCCCAGGATAGGCTTCTGAGGACCTCGGACTCGTGGGTGGGGTATCACTTGTCAAAACTGAGTCATTTGGAAAAATAGCCAAAGCAAAATAAAAAAGCTGCTTTAAGTGCACTCAGTGGAACATGACCATACCCATTACAGATATCTGTAATTGGTGCTTTCATGGTCTGAGGCTTGACCATGATCCCTCTTGTAAATTTGTTCAGATGTAAGAGAGGTCTTCGTGGTCGTGAAAAGCAGTGTGAGTGACTTCATGGTGCTGAGAATTCAGGTCCATTGATGGATGTTTGAGCATTGGAAGCATCAGCCTCCATGTGTGCTGGGATGCGTCTGTATTGAGAGTGCAGTGTTCACCTTTGATGTTGATTACTAATCCAGATTGCCTCTGTTGATGCTCATCTGAGTCCTGCCTGAAGAAGAGGTTAGAATTTATCCTCAACACTGAGGGCTCATGATGCCAAACACAAGGCCAAGGATTGGGCACATTAACATCACATCTCATCAGAGTGCAGCATCATGATCACCTCTGGTATTGTCTAATCTCCCTCCCCTCCACTGCTTGATGTGTGAACTAATCATCCTGTTTGGTATCACTGGGGCTGAATAACCTCCAAGGACCAAAGACCTGGCTTCTGGTACTCCTCAAGTGCCTTAGGAGGCCATGACCAATCCTGTTATATTCCCCACACCTTTTGACAGTGGCAGCTTTTGAGGAGCAGTTCATGAGGTGATTTGATGAGCATATGGAATGCTTCTTTGCACAACACAATCCTACAGCTTTGACGATCTGATGTAGACGACAGCTGCTTCTTGATATGCACTGCCTGCTGGGGAAGCATTGATACTGAGACCTTGAAGGCCTCTGGGTCTAACGTCTGTTGCACCGTTGTTGATCTCCAGTGTGCTGTGGGGGGGTAGGAGGTGTTGGGGGAGGGGGGGAAGGAAGCCTTTGCCAAAACATCAGAGGTCTTCTGTATCTCGACATCCTCATCCAAGGTTTGACACCAAAGTCAGATTGAAACAGGCAGAGATCCAGATTTATCCTCTGGCTCATAATCAGAATCCCAGAAATACTCAGACCAACCCTGCGGATATTTTCTAAAGAGTTCAACTGGCTTTACCATCAGAACAGTCTGTACCATGTGAGATAAGAAAATGCTTTTGAGGAACTTTGAATTTGTATAAGAAATTGCTGAGGCTGTTCATTTAAGTTAAACAGAGGAGGAACCCAGAGCAGAAACTTGGACATCCTCTGCTTCCTTGATAGCCTAGCCACCCCTGCTCCCAACCAGAATTGACAGTGTGTTCACAGAATCCTCAGAGATGTGTGGGAGACCTTCTCTGTAGTACGTTTAAATAAGAAGGTTGACTCTAAAGAGTCCCAAAGGCTCCCAGATTATTGAAACAATAGTTTTCTTATGCCATGGTGGTTGAATCTACACTGAAAAAGACCTTGTTTCAAAACACGCTCATGGGAGAAATCTTTAGATGCTGGAATCTTTTAGGTTTAGTTTATTTAGAATGTTAGACTGACTTCCACAGAGCTTTTTATCAGCTCTTCATATGTAGTAACATACTATTTATTTATTTAGATTTTGTTCACACCTTCAGTAGTAGCTCAAGGTGAGTTACATTCAGGTACACTAGATATTTCTCTGTCCCAGGAGGACTCACAATCTAAGTTTGTACCTGAGGCAATGGAGGGTTAAGTGACTTGTCCAAGATCACAAGGAGCAGCAGTGGGATTTGAACCAGCCACTTCTGGATTTCAAAACCACCTTGGGATTGCAAGACCCGTGCTCTAACCACTAGACCACTCCTCCACCCCTAGATACTAGATAACGGCAGATAGACCCACATGGTCCATCCAGTCTGCCCAACAAGATAAACTCATAAGGTATGATGTGATACTACATATGTCCTTCATCTTGATTTGTCCATGCCATTTTCATGAGCATGTATTTAGAAACATAGAAACATGACAGCAGATAAGAGCCAAATGGCTTATCCAGTCTGCCCATCCACAGCAACCACTGTCTCCTCCTTTTCCTAAGAGATCCGAAGTGCCTGTCCCACACTTTCTTTAATTCAGACACACCGAGAGGTGATTCCACGCGGCCACTACTCTTTCCTTAGATTAGTCATAAGTACATAAGTATTGCCATATTGGAACAGACCAAAGGTCCATCAAATCCAGCATCCTGTTTCCAACAGTGGCCAATCCAGATCACAAGTACCTGGCAAGATAAAAGTACAGTACATTTTATGCTGCTTAACCTAGAAATAAGCAATGGATTTTCCCCAAGTCCATTTTAATAATGGTCTATAGACTTTTCCATTAGGAAGCCATCCAAACCTTTTTTTTTTTTTAAATCCTGCTAAGCTAACTGCTTTTACTACATTCTGTCAACGAATTCCAGAGCTTAATTACACGTTGAGTGAAGAAAACTTTTCTCTGATTCGTTTTTAATTTAATACTTTGTAGCTTCATTTCATGCCCCATAGTCCTAGTCAGGGGCATAGCCAGACCTCGGCAGGAGGGGGGGGGTCCAGAGCCCGAGGGGGGGGGCACAGTTTAGCCTACCTGCCCACCACTTTGGACCTCCCCGCCACTGCCGCTGCCCCTCCCCCATCACCGCCGCATACCTTTCCTGCAGGACTTGCACGCAGGAGTCAGAAACAGATCATCAGCAAAGGCACCAGAGTTGACCAGCGCTGAAGAAGATTTCGGCTGGTGGGGGTTGTGAACCCCCACCAGCAAAGGTACCTGGGAGGGGGGGGGGGGAGCGGCGGGAGGGTGGTCCAGAGTAGAGTGGGCCAGGGCTTAATCTGTGGGGGCTCATGCCCCCGTGGCCCCACCTAGCTAAGCCCCTGGTCCTAGTATTTTTGGAAAGAGTAGACAAGCGATTCACATCTACCCGTTCCACTCCACATTTTATAGACCTCTATATCATATCTCCCCTCAGCTGTCTTTTCTCCCCTCAGCTGTCTTTTCTCCAAGCTGAAGAGCCCTAGCCGCTTTAGCTTTTCCTCATAGGGAAGTCGTCCCATCCCCTTTATCATTTTCGTTGCCCTTCTCTGTACCTTTTCTAATTCCACTATATCGTTTTTTGAATTGAACACAATATTCGAGATGTGGTCACACCATGGAGCGATACAAAGGCTTTATAACGTCCTCATTTTTGTTTTCCATTCCTTTCCTAATAATACCATAACTATCTGTTTGCTTTCTTAGCCTGCAGCTGCACACTGAGCAGAGGGTTTCAATGTATCGACGACGACGACACCTAGATCCCTTTCCTGAGCCTATAACCTCTTAACTTCATTCTATGCCCTCTCATTGCAGAGTTTTTCTTCATTTGAAAGAGGTTCACCTCCTGTACATTAATGCCACAGAGGTATTTAAATGTCTCTATCATATTTATGTTTGGCATTTATACACCACATTTTCCCGTATAATTTTGAGTTCAGTGTGGCTAACAAGCTAAAAAAAAAAGTCATTTCAAAATATGAAACAAAATACATCAATCCACACAAATCAATAAGGAAAGAGTTGTAAATATATAAAGAATTCAATAATAAAGCATAAGGGGGAGTTTAGACACCAGAATCAATTGACAGAAATGTTTTGAAAAGGAAAGATTTCAAAAGCTTATCATGTTGGGATCTTACATATTTCAGCAAGGAATTCCATCATTTAGTACTTGGGTATGAAAAACTACCTGAATGTATAGATTTATAAACTACTTTTTTTACAGGTAGGAAAATGAAGACACAGGTAGTCTCTTGCACCAAAGATTGAATTGTGAGAAGGCAAAGTAACGGACAATATATAGTCTGGGGCAATATCATACAAAATCTGAAATATGAGAGCACAAAGTTTGAATACAATCCTGGCCCTAATGGGAAGCCAATGTAAATTTATCAGCAAAGGAATAGCTCTCTGAAAGCGTCTTATTTGCATAGTCTAGCCACGATATTTTGGGCAGTTTGCAGTCTTTACACTCTGAACAGATAGAATTAAAATCAAATTGGGTCAAAACAAGAGATTGGACAAGTAATCTGAAAATATCAATTTGGAGGGGGGAAAAAAGGTCCTAATGTGCTTCGTAACCACCGAGGACACCTGAGATTCAAAGGTTAAGTGCCAATCAACAACAACCCCTAAAGTTTTTAGAGTGGACTCAGAAGGATAGGGAAATAGTCAATGCTAAAGTTGCTGTAGGGATCATGGTCAAACAGATTAGTTACTACCAAAAATTTAGTCTTCTCTTGATTAATTTTAGCCTGAATTCAGAGGCTCAAGATTCCATTCATTCAAAGCCATTTTTAATCCTTTATAGAATTCCCTGGATGTTACCTCGAAAAGGGATGTAAATTGTAAATAGTGACACCATCCGCATTGATAAAAGGATGGAAGCCCATTGACTTGTCCCCTCCCCACCCTCCAGTGGAGCCATCATGACATTAAATAATATTGGAGATAAGAGCGAGCCTTGCGGCATACCACAGCTTGAAGACCAAGGCGATAATAACGCACCCAACATTTTTACTGTAAGACCTAGTCTTCAGGAAGCCCTGAGACCAGGACAAGACTTTCTCACAAATCCCAGATTGGTCTAGTATATCCCGTCTCTCCCACCTTTCTTCCAAAGTATGCATATTGAGAGTCTTAAGTCTGTCCCCATGTGCTTTATAAAAGAGACCACTGATCAATTTTGTAGCTGCCCTCTGATTCCATCCTGTTTATATCGTTTCGTAGTTGCGGTCTCCAGAATTGCACACAGTATTCTAAATGGGGCCTCACCGTATATAAAGGCACTATCACCTCTTATTTTTCCTGCTGGCCATTCTTCTCCCTATATAACCGAGCATCCTTCTGGCTTTGATAGTCACCTTTTCTACCTGTTGGCCACCTTGAGATCATCAAGCACATCACCCCCAAGTCTCGCACTTCTTTCGTACATAGAAGCACTTCACCCCTATACTATACCTTTCCTTTGGATTTTTGCAATCTAAGTGTATGATCCTGCATTTTTTTTTTTTTAGCATTAAATCTGAGTTGCCAGTTGCTGGACCATTCTTCAAGCTTTGCCAGATTCTTCCATACCATCCACGCCCTCCGGGGTGTCTACCCTATTACAAATTTTGGTGGTATCCGCAGAGAGACAATCCTTACCAGACCTTCCACAATATCGCTCACAAAGATGTTAAAAAGAGCTGGCCCAAGGACTGATCCTTTTCCTTGGAGCAAACTCCATTTACCACTACCCTCTGTCTCTTTCCACTTAACCAGATTTTAACCCAGTCAGTCATTTTAGCGCCCATACGAAGGGCACTGTTTATCAGTCACCTGTGTGGAATCATGTCAAAGGCTTTGCTAAAATCCAGGTATATCACATCTAGTGTCTTTCCTGTATCCAGGTGGGGGAAGAGAGGTTGGTGGTTGGGAGGCGAGGATAGTGGAGGGCAGACTTATACGGTCTGTGCCAGAGCCGGTGATGGGAGGTGGGACTGGTGGTTGGGAGGCGGGAAATACTGCTGGGCAGACTTGTACGGTCTGTGCCAGAGCCAGTGATGGGAGGCGGGACTGGTGGTTGGGAGGCGGGAAATACTGCTGGGCAGACTTGTACGGTCTGTGCCAGAGCCAGTGATGGGAGGCGGGACTGGTGGTTGGGAGGCGGGAAATACTGCTGGGCAGACTTGTACGGTCTGTGCCCTGAAAAAGGCAGGTAGAAATCAAGGTAAGGTATACACATATGATTTTATCTTGTTGGGCAGACTGGATGGACCATGCAGGTCTTTTTCTGCCATCATCTACTATGTTACTATTTGATCACCCAGTTAAAGAAGTTGATCAGATTTGTCTGACAAGACCTGCTTCTAGTGAAACCATGCTGTCTCAGGCCCTGCAGTCCATTCGATTCTAGAAGCCTCATAATCCTCCACTTTAGGAGCATTTTTATTAGTTTACTTTAATTGCCAAATTCCTCCTTACTTCCACTCTTGTGCAGAGGGTCCACATACACCCTTCTCCAATCCTCCGGGACCACTCCAGACTCTTAAGGAAGCATTGAAGAGGTCAGGCAACAGAGCCGCCAAAGCTTCCCAGAGTTCTTTGAGAACCCTTGGATGTACCACATCAGGCCCCATCACTTTGTCTATTTTGAGTTTAGCAATCTCCTCCCGAACTGTGTCTTCTGAGAGTCGGTCCTGGTCTACCGAACATCCATTCCCTTTAGCATTTGTTTTCTGCCTTTCATCTGTGAACACAGAACAGAAATAATTGTTAAACAGTTCATCTTTAACCTTATCAGCTTCTACATAATCCTCCCCTTCACACTTAAGCCTCACAATGCCATTTTGGCACTTCCTTCTATCACATATCTAAAATATGTCTTGTCCCCTAGTTTTACTGTATTGGCTATCTTTTCTTCCATTTGTATCTTTGCTTTCTTGACAGCTTTTCCAGCTTCTGTTAGCTTTTCTAGGTATTTTTGCCTGGCTTCCTTTTTCTGCATTGTCTTGTAACTTATGAAGGCTAGCCCTTTTTTATTTCTTACCTTTTCTGCTACTTCATTTGAGAACCAAATGGCCATCTTTTCCTCTTACTTTTACATACTTTTCTAACATGAAGGTTTGTCGCCTTTAAAAGAGCGTCTTTCAGTTTTTCACACTGCTGCTCTACTTTAGCATTCCCATCCAACTAACTGTTCCTTGAGATATTCCCCCATCTTGACAATGTTAGTAATTTTGAAGTCTAGACCCTTCAGTCGCATGTGTCTTAATATTGAACCACACCATTCAGTGATTGCTAGATGCCAAAGATCAGCCACTGTAATATGAGAAACACTCTTCCCGTTTGGAGTTGGGGGGTTGAGTTTGCAGGATCCTGGTGGTCTGTGTCCTGTTGTCCCTCTTTCTGTACAAAATCTCCAATCCCTTTGTTGGAGATCCCCAACACCTTGAGATGCATTTCTGGTTGCCACAGATGCTTCTTAGTCTTGCCACCTCCTCTCTTAGTTCTTGTACTTCTTTCATGAGGGATTCAATGTACATATGTTTAGCAAATGAAACCAATCCCTCGCCTTGGATCTAGCATTCAGTCTGGACAGAAGCAGAAGCTGTAAGAGCAGTAGCTTTAGGGGCCCGATGTTTCTTTAGCCATACTTTACCTGTAGATACTTTTTGTACCAGAAAGGAAAAGTCCTGATCCTATTTTATCCTTCATCTGTTCTGAAAGTTACAAGAAGTAGTTAGCTATATTAATGTGAGATTTAAGCACCTGAGACCACACGAGGTGTGGAGGTGCACTAGATCCCCACGAAAGAAGTCCAATGGAACAGCAGAGAAGGAGTGGGGAAGGTAGGCTGTTTCCAAATGCAGAGACGAACGTGCGATTAGAAATAGTTTATTGGTAACATCAAACAAATATATGACTCAACACAGCTGTGTTTTGGCGCTGTAGCACCTTCCTCTGGAGTCTTATGAAGGACTATGATGTTAAAATCCAGCTAAATATATACTGCAATTGGGACCACAGTCCACAATCCGGATTGAGTCACTTCTGCTTGTGGACTGTGGTCCCACTTGCAGTATCTATTTAGCTGGATTTTAACATCATAGTCCTTCATAAGACTCCAGAGGAAGGTGCTACAGCGCCAAAACACAGCTGTGTTGTCATATATTTGTTTGACGTTACCAATACAGTATTTTTAATCGCACGTCCGTCTCTGCTTTTGGAAAGAGCCTACCTTCCCCACTGCTTCTCTGCTGTTCCATTAGATTTAAGCACCTGTTCAGATTCCTTCTGTGGGTGTAGTTCTGTGTACTTCCTTACCTATTATCGGGACATACAGTGATTTAGCCTAGTGTTTCAGGCTTTAGAATTATATATGTATCTGATGTGTAGTGTAGTGTGTTTGCTTTGTAGGCTTAATTTAAGGGATTAATCTTGCTAATTTGAGACCCAGAAATAAAATCTGATTACTATTAATAGTTAACAAATATCTGACTTAGTGATTTATGTGCTTATCCTTCCATGCAATAGTAATGCTGCTAAGAGCTTCAGTAGGGCTAGTTCTTTTTACCGAGTATATATGAAAAGAGTATAAATCCCACTGCTGCTCCTTGTGATCTTGGGCAAGTCACTTAACCCTCCATTGCCTCAGGTACAAACTTAGATTGTGAGTCCTCCTAGGACAGAGAAATATCCAGAGTACCTGAATGTAACTCACCTTGAGCTACTACTGAAAAAGGTGTGAGCAAAATCTAAAATAAATAAATTAAATAAATTAAACTTGGGTAAAAAGAGAAGCCTAGAGTAAGCTGATTAACAAGGGTTTTTTTTTTTTTTTTTTTAAAGGAAAAAAAAGAGTAAACTAATATCCTTCTTTTAGATATATATAAAGAAAGGAACAGTAAACCTGGATATATGTATATATATCGAGGGCTCTGATCATGGGGCGGTAGCGAACGCCGGCGCTAACAGCCTCTAGCACCGGCGTTTGCTTTTGATCATCTGCCTGCTGGTCTTGTAGGCAGGCTTTGTTGAATAACAGAGGTGTAGTGAGGTGTTTAATTCAGCACTGGAGATTGGTCTCACAGCTAGCACAATCCACAGCCTACCCACCCCAAGTGTGACACTTCCTATATAGTCTGCCTAATCCACTGCCTATCCCCTTCAAATAAATCTATATCTAAATTGTAGCCAGGTTTGAGAATGTCTGACTGCTGTTACTTTGAGCTGCCTTCTTTTTATCAGATATATAGGTATAGAAAGAAAATCCCTGTTTATCTAAAATCATTAACAGCACCTGATAAAAAGAAGGCAGCTCAAATTAACAGCAGTCAGACATTCTCAAACCTGGCTACAATTTAGATATAGATTTATTTGAAGGGGATAGGCAGTGGATTAGGCAGACTATATAGGAAGTGTCACACTTGGGGTGGGTAGGCTGAGGGGCAGGGAGGGAGGGCCTAAAAAAGAAACAAAGATCTGTGGATTGTGCTAGCTGTGAGACCAATCTCCAGTGCTGAATTAAACACCTCATTACACCTCTGTTATTCAACAAAGCCTGCCTACAAGACCAGCAGGCAGATGATCAAAAGCAAACGCCGGTGCTAGAGGCTACTAGCGCCAGCTAGTGTAGAACGGGTAAAAGTGAATTGAATTTCTTTTATTTTTTTAATGAAGCTATATGGAAGTACTTTTAAAGCAAATAAGAGGAAATATTTTTTCACTCAACAAATAGTAAAGCTCTGGAACTCGTTGCCAGAGGATGTGATATCAGCGGTTAGCGTATCTGAGTTTAAAAAAAAAAAAAAAGGTTTGGGCAAGTTCTTGGAGGAAAAGTCCATAGTCTGATATTGAGAGAGACATGGGAAGCCACTGCTTGCCCCGGGATTGCTACTATTTGGGTTTCTGCCAGGTACTTGTGACCTGGATTTGATCACTGTTGAAAATAGGATACTGGGCTAGATGGACCATCAGTCTGACCCAGTATGACTATTCTTATATTTTTTTATAGATCTTAGGGAAGTGGGAGTTGAGCTCTGAGAGATAACAGGTAGGGGAGACCAGTGTTCGATCTGATGACCTCGAATCAATATCAAGGTGGTTAACTTCTTCAGTCTTAGAAGAGAGACATGTGGTGCTAGTGACACTGGTAGGAGCCACTCTCCATATTTCCTCTTTGGCCCCTTATAGTCAAGGTGCTGCGCAGAGTGACTCGGTGCCCCTTTCTGATTCTTCTGTTAGCCCCAGAGTGGCCTTGATATGTGGAGAGTGTGTATGCTTGCAGGCTGCCCCCCCCCCCCCCCCCCCCAAAATCACCTTCTAGTGGTCTCCTGCAGGGGCTGGTGGAGATGAGGATTCACCTCCTTTCTGGCTTATGGTTTGCTCTTGAGAATGTTGCCTAAAAAAGGTGAGGGCTTTTGGCCACAATGATTTCTACCCTTCTAAGAGCCCAGAAGTCCACCATCTCCCTATCCTGTGTTTGGGTCTGGAAGGTCTTGGAACGCTCTACATAGCAGTGTTCGTTCTCTTTGAGCGCAGGTCCTTGCTTTGTTAGATTTCTGCCAGAGGGGTTTCAACAAGGGCTGGCCCTCTGCTTCCTGAAAGTTCAGGTGGCTGCTGTTGCCTGTTGGAGGGGAAAATTGGCAGCTTTTCCCTGGCAGTGCAGTTGGAAACTTTGTGGTTCTTGAAGGAAGTGTTGTAGTTGCGGTAAACCATCTTTCTCTCCTTTCTTGAGACCTGAATGTTCTTGCGGGCCCGCCATTTGAGCCAATGAAAGTGGCCTCTCTAAAAGACTTTGCTGGTTATCTCCTTAGTGTGTAGGGTTTCCGAATTACAGGCTCGCTCTTGCCCATTTTGGATGAGTCCATTTCCTGGTCTTCCTGTTGAAGGTGATTTCCCAGGTCTACGTTAATCAGGAAGTTTGGCTCCCTGCCTTTGAGGACTGGAGATTGGGCAGTTAGTCCAGAAAACTTCATAAACTAGATGTGCAGAGTGTTGCTCTGCTACTTGCAGGAAACAAAATTACTGTGTTTCTCTTGGACGATTTGTTTGTATTTCTTTTTTTTTAATGGGCTGTGCAAGGGTGTAGTGTGGTTTCCACGGCAATAATAGCAAGCTGGATCAAGGTAGCTATTGAGGTGCATACGTTTGGAATATACTGAAGCTGAGGGGTACATTCTACCTGTATTCTACATAGAGGCCTGTGTGGTTTCACCTGAAGACATTTGTAAGACAAATTCGGTCATCTCTTCACTCCTTTGTGAAACATACAACTTCATGTTTTAGCCAGAGACCACTTGGCTTTTGGCAGGGCGGTGTTATAGGGGCCCTTTCTTTCCCTTCTCAGTGACATTCTGCTTGAGTACATCCCACTTGTCCCGACTAGTGTGGCTGGGATGCTAAGGAAGGTAAAGCTTAAGTCATACCTGTTGAATCCTTTCTTTTAGTCCAGCCAAACCAGTCTGAGACTTGCCCTGGAAGACTCTGGCCTGGGAATCCCCTGGGCACTCTGCTTTCCTCTCACTATGTATATAGTTACGGTTAGAGGTTAATTGTGGAAGCTTTTTGTGTTGCAGTAGCAGATGGGGCTTTGGGGTGGCTTGCAGAACCTTATGCTGCTTTGGCAGTGGCATGAAAGTTCCATCAGAGTACAAGCCTGTATCTTGTTACTGGACGTTTCAGCTCTCTACTTTCGTCTGCTGGTAGGAAAAGGAACATAATGCTACTGGACTAAGGAAAGGAAATTAACAGGTATGACTAAATTTCATATGACACAGGACTTGGGCAGAGGTGGCCAGACTCAAAACTAGGGTACAAAATCTAAGTCTCTTTTTTTTTTTTTTTCCAGTAGGATGTGAGATGGCAAATGGGAGATAGGCACGAGAGCTAGGAAGAATAATTTTAGATAATTGGAAGGTTGCAGTCTGTCCTAGAGCTATAGGGAAGGCTAGAAATATTTTGGGATGACAGAAGTAGTATAGATCACAAGTGAGACTCCATCTTGAGTATTGTTTAGTTCTGTGTACTTTCAAGGATATAGATTGGTGTCCAGAGAGGGCTATCAAAATGTACACAGCCTTCAACACAAACCCTACACACACAAGCTTGAGATACTGAAAATGCAGGGCCAGCGCAACCTGGTAAGCATAGTCCGCACAGCAGAGGAGCTGTTTGGCATGCCAAAAGCTTCCATGACTGCACTTACCTTTTGCGCCAGCCCTGAAGGATTAGTAAGCGGTATTGGATTAGAGGACCCAGGCTGAACCCCCCCCCCCCCCCCGCTGTCTCTGGGTTTGCAGCATGAAGAAACTGGATGTTGAAGGGGGGGCCCTGTTGTTGCTGCTGGGGTGGGAGCAGTAGGGTCTTGGTGAGCACAAGTGCTTTTGAGGCTCCCTGACTTGCTGCTACAAGCCCAGAGGCATGGTGGTGGCAGCAGATGTAAAGGAGGTAGGTTTGAAATGCTGGACTTGGGTTTGGGGGGGGGGGGGGGGAGCGGTGATGCTGGGCGAGTGGGAATGGAGGCGCTACACTGGAACAGGGAGGGGGTGATGCTTGGGTGGGGAAGCGAAAAGTAGGGGTAATGCTGGACTTCGGGGGGGGGGGGGGGGGGGGGGTGAGAGAGGCAATGCTGAACAGGTGGATGGGAAGACAGAAGAAAAAATTGAGATCCAGGATCAGAGGGGAGGAGGAGGGAAGATATGCAAGAAAGAGGAAGAGGGGTGCAAATTTGGAGACACCAGAAACCCTAGCACTGCTCCTGTGAAAATGTACTCATAGGAGGAAAGAAGGGAAAGGGGAGATATAATAAAAAAAATAATAATAATGTACGTTTATACCAGGCTTCATTAAAATCGCAGAACAATTTCCTGTAGAAAAGAAATTCAAGCGCAGCAAGTCATGATGCAAAGTTGGAAGGAGGCTTGAAGGAAATTTAAATGCCTGTCTGGAAAAACAGGATTTGATTTATTTTTTCTTAATACATAGCAGGTTAACATAAGAATAGCCATACTAGGTCGGATCAATGATAAGCCCAGGATCCTGCTTCCAGCAGTGTCCAATCCAGGTCACAAATATCAGAAAAACCAAGGTTATTGCCTCTCAAGACTGGAAAGGTGTATTCCTTGGAGTATATGAAGCTTCCATACGCACTGTTCACACTTTTGTGGCCTGCTGAGTCACTAGTCCTGTTTCATCTTCCCTCCCCTGCTGTATCTACCCATCCTTCACTGCTCTCACCAATTGTCATAGTATGATTTTCCGGTATGCATCGAATATAATTCTATTTCTTTTTAGGTCCTTGAATACCTGTTTGTACATGGACAGTTATGTGAGAGAGGATTTGATCCACATCTTGTAGAAGAAGCTCTGGAATTGTATGAATGTTCAGAGGAAAAGGTGAGACCATTTACAAAGGATTAAACAAGTACTCATAATCTCTTCTGCTTCTTTTAGTCTCATTTCTGTTCATGGTTAAAGTACTTTTTTTTAGTGGCTCAAAGAAACTGGTGATTTATGGGTGTGAAGCTGTCCTTAGTTCTCTTTAAGTGCTTGCACATTCATGATAATTTTTCAGACTGTTAACACAGAAGAAATTGCTCTCTGACTTTCATTTCTTTCTTGAGATGGAGCACAAGCGTTTTGAATAGCTCTGAAGCATCTCTGAGCTCATGCAAAAGGCATTGATCCTATGCAGATGTCGCTGTCAACTTAAGCTTCATTGATAAATGCTGGCGGAATCAAAGAAGACAGCCTTTGAATTTAAATTGAACATTTACATTCCGCCAAACCAGAGTTGCTCTAAGCAGGTCACAAAAAAGGTTTATACAATCCCAACTTTAAAAATTAGCATAATACAATAGTAATAAACAGCTTATAAAAAGAAAAATATAAGGAAAATGTATTTTTATTCTTAGTGGAATCCACCCCCCCCCCTCCCCCACTAACTTTTTACAAAACCAAAAAAGTCTCAGGAGAAGTAGTCCAGTTCCGATTTTAGATTCCCTTAAAAAAAAAAAATATATATATATATATATTAAACAAGAATGAGAGTAGGGAGAAAGTACATTAAGCTCAGTATAAGGCAGTTATCCTCCGTAATGTATCTAGAAGTAGCCATGGAATATTACTTCTACTTCATAGTACAAAACTGGCTACCTTGAGCCAGTTTTATCAGCCTTCATTTCCTTCGGAAAGTAGACTGTCCTCTCTTCCTCATATTAAATAGCTTTTTGTTTTGATTTCCTACCCAGACCAAATTTCCAAGGAGGACTTAAGGACTTTACGTGTGTACAGATATGTGGCTACAGACCCAAGATATGGATGAATAATGTGTGCATCCCAGAAAACAAGATCCTTTAAGTTCTGGGTGGTAAACAGCTTAGGCATATAAATACTTAAATGAAATAGAATATTAGGAATTACGAGGAAAGGAATGGAAAATAAAACAGAATATTAATGCTTTGTGTATTGGTGTGAACACACCTTGAATATTGTGTGCAGTTCTTAGATATAGCACAATTAGAAAAGGTACAGGGAAGGGTGACAAATGCTAAAGTGGATGGGATCCTTCCCCCCCCCCCCCCCCACACAAATGAGGGAAAGCTAAGGTGGCTAGGGATCTTCAGCTTAGAGAAGATGACCGAGGGAAGTATAAGGTTATAAAATAATGAGTTGAGTAGAACAGGTGGATGTACTTTTGGGAAGAGTAAATGAGCCATTCTCAAGGACTAGGAGGCTTGTAAAAGGCAGATCTAATTACTGGAAATAAAAATTCAAATAAATTCGTTGTCTTCAAGGAGTACAAATGAGCTTGGTTTGCTGGATGTCTGAAATATTTATTAGATTTGCATACGTTTGTTGCAAGAGTTGGGTTTAAGTGCATATTTTGGTTACTTAAAAAGCACACCGGATGGGGAGACCCTTTAAAGTCAGGAGTTGAGAATCTTTAAAAACTGTAGGATGAGAGAGCCGCTGTCTATAGTAGAGTCCAAACGTTTTGAGCATATTGCTAGCTAACTTGAAGTGCATTTATTATTCACAATTAACATTTGAAGACTTCATTGGTTTTTTTTTTTTAACCCTGTTTTTAGTACTTGAGGATTTATGGGGAATATAGCCTTTGTATGGGACTGTATTTGTGATTTTATTTTGTTTTATGTACTTGTATTTAAAGTTTGTGTGTGGTAGTGTAATGTAACTTTCTACGTAGTATTTTGAGTATTGCTGATTATTGACATGCTAAATGGGGGCATTTTTCAAATTACACACTGGTCTCAGTGGATAGCTTGAGGCAGGACAAGAAGGGGAAAGAGTAGGGGTGGACCAATAGGTTCAAAAAGCAATTAGGATAGAATATGTAAAAAAAAAAAAAAAAAAAATTTTATTGCAATAAATTCCAAAGTGAGTATACCCAGATTCAACCCAGATCTTGTTTTGCAAATCAAGGCAGTGGTGTGTCTCTAGACAGAAATATTTGGGGAGGCAACAGGAGGGCAAGCCAAAGCGACATTTCTGCACACCCCTTCCCCACTTTTAAAATTGGCAATAAAACACAACAGTCTATGCATAAAAGAAACCCTCCCCCTCCAGCTAGTTTCAACTACCTAGTAAAACTGCCATTACAATTCATTACATCTGTCAACAAATTCATCTATGACCACAGATTTTGGATCCTCCGTAGGATTGGTCAGAATTTCAGTATCAATCCTCCAGTTCCAGTTCTGTATCACAAACTTCTTATTCCCCAACAATGAAGCTATCACAAAGCACTTTCAAACTGCTTTAAACAAGATGATTATCTGCCACTTTCATTTAATATGTTCAACCAAGTATTTTTCCAGCCTTTTCTTATGAAGCCATATTATAAACGGGCCTCTGTTACAGAAGTGAAGTGGATTCTAATAAAGGGCAATGGTTCATGAAGATGTTTGATCACGTAGGTGAGAGTTGTGGGTCACCTAAATGTTTGTAGATCTATGACAGCTCAAGGGCACAAACTGGTTTTTTTTTTTTTTTTTGAAAGACTATGGACTAGGAGACAATTGGTGTAGCAGTAGAATGAGAGGAGAGAGTTTTTATTAAGGGTGGAGAGAAAGTGAGTAAGATGAATGGGGAGAGGAACAAATGATACATTGAGGGGGTGGGGGCAGAAAGAAGGAGACTAAACTGAAATTGACTGAGAAGGGGGAGGTGGAGCTGGGCATTACCAGTTGTACAGAAAGGTTTCCTCAATGCTGACCGAAAGAAAGTTGCCACAAATGCACTGAAAAGAGGCATGAGGAAATTAAAAAAACAGGCAGCAACAGTCCTGGAATACCTGCTGATCATGATAAAGGAAAGATCAAGCCCATATCTTAAACATAACAATGTTATGGGAGTGCAAATAGTAAAATCCCCAAATTGCTATCTAAGAGGTTCTGCAGATAATGCATAATTTACTGTCTCTGGAGGTTAAACTTGTACGTCGTCAGAGCAGTTTGCATGTTTGAATCATATCTTAAAATGAAGACTTTTAGTTCTCTGTGTACCCAGTTTTTCCTTAACCTTTCACAGATGGTGATGAGTGGCTTTGTGGGAAGTCCTGTACCCCCTTCTGACCAGGCTTTGTGTTAAGTGAGATGTGGCAGTGAAGTTTTCTTGTTGGACATCTAACCGTCATTTTACTTTCTTTCCATCAGACCACAGAATTTCTTCACTTGATGAGTAAATTTAAAGAAATGGGTTTTGAGCAAAAAGACATTAAAGAGGTTTTATTATTGCATAACAATAACCAGGACAAGGCATTGGAAGACCTAATGGCTCGTGCTGGAGCTAGTTGATTTTTCACCTCGTCTGTCCTATACCCAGAATGTTGCCTGGGAGAAGATCAACCTATGGAAATGGTGGGCAGTTGCACACTTTACCTTCAGAGAGCGTGGGCATATATGATTTTAATCCAGGAAGGAAAACCAATTCTGATTTACTCCGAAGGTTAAGAAAATTGGACCACACTAATTCACACGTGTGCAAATAACTTTTACCATATTAAGGCCTTTCCACGAAAGAGGAAGCCAGCTGAAGAAATGAGATGGCTTTTCCTTGTGTTTTACAGCTTGATTGATGTTGAGAACTGCACCTGCTTTAAAAAGGTGATTTGCTGCTCTTCATAGTGGTGTGCTTCCGGAGAATGATGGATGGCTACCGTAAGCTGGCAACATGAGGATTGTTCTGTTGAAGCTGCTTTCATTCTTGTACAGGAAATACTCTTAGTGCAATGGATTTAATTTGTTTCTTTTCAAATCAGACTTACAAGTAATGAAACACAGGGTTTTCAAATTACTCCCTATGCATAGAAAATAATGCAGTTGAATTTTCTTGTTTCTGGCCTATGAATTCCACTATGTTTGGGGTCTGCAGATGTATCTTCCCCAGTGCTGGAGTGGTGTATGTCGAGGCAGATAAGCTGTGAACTAGACTGGATCCTGTATGAAAGATAGGTATGGCTGATTGTTAAACTGTGTTATCCAGAGCATAGTCTCTGACTCCCCCTTCCTTATAGGAAATCAGTCATTTATTTAAATGAGTGAGTGTGAGGGAGGAGGATTGATCTTTTAAGCACTTTCTTTACAAAGAAGCAAAACAATATCTTTACTGCATTTGTTATATTTTCACACTGGTTTGATTACTTTGCATACTCAATTACATGTAGTGATAGAAATCAAAATTTTTTTTTTTGATAGTACAAAGTATTATGTTGTATATTGTTAAAGAAGAAAAAAATATAAGCAGTCATGATAAATCTTTAAATAATTTGCTAAGTATTTTGATTCTGCTTAAAGAGGTACTAATAAAATACCAAAATATTTCTCCTGACTTGTTTCCTTTCCTACATCGACCTTTGGCTCTGTAATAATTGAAATGTTTGTTTTGTGTTCCTATCATTGAACTCAGCTATTCTTCTAGGTGCAAGGCTGGTTTTGCTTTAACATGGAAGGTACATAAGCACAGAGATTTAGACGTTGAAAAGTCATTTATACCACAACTCTTATTTAATTAGTTTTACTTTATTTTTTTCAATTCTTTTCTATATCAAAGAAATACCGAACCAACCAGATAACATAAGAACAAAATACAACATCAATATCAGTCCATCTTGGATTAGTGGAAATACCTCAAAAGAACACCATAAAGAGGAGTGGCCTAGTGGTTAGGGTGGTGGACTTTGGTCCTAGGAACTGAGTTCGATTCCCACTTCAGGCACAGGCAGCTCCTTGTGACTCTGGGCAAGTCACTTAACCCTCAATTGCCCCATGTAAGCCGCATTGAGCCTGCCATGAGTGGGAAAGCGCAGGGTACAAATGTAACAAAAATAAAATAGATACTATTGGAGATTCTACATGGAATGTTGCTACTATTGGAGATTCTACATGGAATGTTGCTATTCCACTAGCAACATTCCATGTAGAAGCCTGCGCGGCCACATTGGTGATCTGCAAGGGCCGACTTCAAATAGTAGCAACAGTGGAGGAGTGGCCTAGTGGTTAGGGTGGTGGACTTTGGTCCTGGGGAACTGAGTTCGATTCCCACTTCAGGCACAGGCAGCTCCTTGTGACTCTGGGCAAGTCACTTAACCCTCCATTGCCCCATGTAAGCTGCATTGAGCCTGCCATGAGTGGGAAAGCGCGGGGTACAAATGTAACAAAAATAAAAATAAATAAATAAAGTCATCATCATGATGAAGCTAATTCTTAGTGCTTTGGTACCATGTAAGAAAAGGCTCCCAAATTCTGTCAAAAGCTGCGACTCTGACATGTCTCTGAGCTGTCGGTTTACTCAAATAATACACATCCCACAAAGCACTTGTTAGCTGTGGCAACTGGGGGAGAGCTGCAGATCTCCAACATTTTGCTACATCATGCTGAATGGATGCCATGCAAGGTAATAGCACCTTCAGCACTTCTTACTTCATATCCCACATGACTGTTCCACAAGAAGAGAGCTGGATCTGCTGTAATTGGTATAGAAAACACCTGTGAAAATAACTTAGCACAACCCTTTCAAAACTGCTTAACAAATATGTAGATAAGTCCCCTCCTCACCATATCTTCAGAAAATGCTCTTTTGTGAAGGATCAAAATGTGCTATTTGTGTGGGAGGGAGGTACCACCTATACAATGATTTCACCCCATTCTCCACTAGGTCAAGGGAAACAGAAAGGCGAAAAGTGTTCAAGTAAGACTTAGCCCATTCCTGTGCTATAAAAGGGTGTCACAAATGTTCCTCCCAGTGCTTAATGAAAGATGGAGCCATCAAGGATTCCTGCTATCCCAGTAAATCATAAAAGGTTTATTATTTTGGCTTGAAGTACCCCATGAGGGGCATTTTTGAACAGGGACACCCATCTCTGAGGACGTCCCCGTGAAGGGGCGGGGCATCCCGTATTATCGAAACAAGATGGGCGTCCATCTTTCATTTCGATAATACGGCCAGGGATGCCCAAATCTCAACATTTAGGTTGACCATAATGTTGATAGTTGACCTTAGAGATGGACGACCTCGGTTTTTGGCGATAATGGAAACTGACGCCCATCTCAAAAACGACCAAATGCAAGCCCTTTGGTTGTAGGAGGAGCCAGCGTTTGTAGTGCACTGGTCCCCCTCACATGCCAGGACACCAACCGGGCACCCTAGGGGGCACTGCAGTGGACTTCACAAATTGCTCCCAGGTGATTCTCTTACCTTTGGTGCTGAGCCTCCCAAACCACCCCCCAAACCCACTCCCCACTTCTGTACACCACTACCATAGCCCTAAGGGGTGAAGGGGGGCACCTACATATGGGTATAGTGGGTTTTGGAGAGCCTCACATTTACCACCACAAGTGTAACAGGCAGGGGGGATGGGCCTGGGTCCGCCTGCCTGAAGTGCACTGCACCCACTAAAAATTGCTCCACGGACCTGCATACTGCTGTGATGGAGCTGGGTATGACATTTGAGGCTGGCACAGAGGCTGGAAAAAAGTTTAATTTTTTTTAGGTGGGAAGGGGTTGGTGACCACTGTGGGAGTAAGGGGAGGTCATCCCCCATTCCCTCCGGTGGTCATCTGGTCAGTTCAGGCACCTTTTCGAGGCTTGGTGGTGAAACAAATTGGACCAAGTAAAGTTGGCCAAATGCTCCATTATTGGCTGAGGACGCCCATCTCTTAACCATGCCCCCGTCCTGCCTTCGGTACACTGCCGACATGCTCCCGTGAACTTTGGTCGTCTCCGCAATGGAAAGCAGTTGAGGACGCCCAAAATCGGCTTTCGATTATGCCGTTTTGGGTGACCCTGAGAGAAGGACGCCCATCTCCCGATTTGTGTCAGAAGATGGGCGTCCTTCTCTTTCGATTATGCCGTTGCATGTGACAATTCCTCAGAGGGATTTAAGGTCCCTAAGAACCCACTCCTGAATAGTTTGTCCTGAGCCAAATGTCTAAGTTGTAGATAGGTGTAAAAATTTTTGAGATGTGATATCTTGTCTGTAGATTTGAAAAGGAACCATATATAGCTGATGTGTGCCCAACCCTCCCAGTTCTGAAAAACTTGGTGTCCACCCAAGCACAAGTTGGGGCAAGCACCGAGATATTTCAGTTTCCCAAACTACCTGGCCCAGTGCAACACAGAAAACTTTAGGATGGGGTTCTGAGGTTTCCACCTTCTGGGCATGTGTAATGGTATCCATAATGCCTGCTGGCAGATAACCCTTCCCAGTAAAACCACCTCTATTCTCATCCATGGCACAGGAGTGCCTGTACCCCATGATGGGCTGAACCTAAGCAGCCCAGAAATACCTTTTATGGTCTGGGACCCCCAATCCATTCTAATGCCTCTTTCTCATCAATACCCACTTTAGACGTGTCTGGGCCTCCTCTTCCAGATAGGAGTGGAGTGGAGGAGTGGCCTAGTGGTTAGGGTGGTGGACTCTGGTCCTGGGGAACTGAGTTCGATTCCCACTTCAGGCACAGGCAGCTCCTTGTGACTCTGGGCAAGTCACTTAACCCTCCATTGCCCCAGGTACAAATAAGTACCTGTACATGTAAACTGCATTGAGCCTGCCATAAGTGGGAAAGCACGGGGTACAAAAAAAAAAATACTGAATGTTTATGCTACAGGTAGGGTCTGACAAATATAAAAATCTAGGTAGAATCATCTTCGGAGGACAAGCAGACATCATATTCTGATGTGTGGGTGATGTTATCCAGAGCCCACTACAGACACTGTCAAGTGCACTATCACTTTAAATCTCTGAGACAGTGCCTTCCTGTCCCATGCTCGAGCATGGGACCAGTAGTCTATTTTTGTCTGTCGAGCACAGTGGTTGACCTTTTAATCTCTCTTCAGCCTGTCAAACCTTTACCTTTTGGGTGCCTTCCCCCTTTTGGGACATCTTTTCCTTCATATTTTATTTTTTCTTTTCAGGATTAGTTTATACATTTTTTTCATTATTTTCAGTTTTCAGCCTTGTGGGGCCTTTGAGCCCTTCTCTTGCCCAGGAAGCATTGACTTTTGGGTATGTGACTCAACTCCCAGGGCCATAGACCTTTTGCCCTAGCGTTGGCCATTTTTCCCTCCATGTTAACAAGCGTGTTGTGTGACTCTATGCAATAGGACTATTTCAGGCACAGAGCCCCATAACTGGTGTGTTCAGTGCTTAGGTCCAGAGCACCAAGACAAAGTGTAGTCTCTGCTGCAGAGTTCAGCAAGAAAATCTTTTTGGTTCTCCGAGCATGACAGGAGAGATCTGATACTTGATGTGGAACCTGCATGGGCATCTGCATCGACATCTGGTGGTCATGACCTTGTCGGTGCTGTGTGCATCAAGGGACCTGCAGTGTAAAAAATTAATAAGCATTGCCAACATTCTCCCTTCAAGCACTCTGTCCATACAGTGACCGCTCTCCTCCTCTCCAGCTTCTCTCATTTGAGAGCCTTTGAGGTCTTTGAGTTCTACACCTGCACAGGCTATAACTTTGGCTGCGTCCATGCTGCTTTCTTAACTTGTACCTGTGCCTACTCTTCAACTGGAAATCCAGGCAATGCTCAAGGAGGAGCTCTCAAGGCTACTGCATTCACAGCCTCTATACAGGCTTACAGGGTGCCTGCGCCAGCTTCAGCCCATTGATGCATCAGAGAGACAGTCACTGGAGAAGTCCTGCACACTTGTGTGGCACGAACCCAAGCAACGTTTGAGTTGGAGTTGACATCTCAAGAGGAGCTTTCTCCAACTTCAGACACTCATCTACCTCGACGCAGAGCTGTTGCTGTAGTCCTCATTCTTCCATGTATTTCCCATGAGCAGTACTTTGACTTTGAAGAGTCTGATTCGGACCTCTCCTAGGAGACCTTTAATCTCCTAGGAGAGTCCAATGGTCCAATGCATGCCATCTGATCCATCTCCACCACCCGAGAGACGTAGGTCTTTTACTGGCTTTGTCTGAGAGATGGCTCAAGCCATACCTTTTAAATTGGAAACACAGGAAGAACCTCGTTCAGAACTTCTTGAAGTAATAGATTGATTCTCCTCCTAGAGAGGGCATTGCTGTACCTCTTCATTCAATTATGAAGAACACGCTGAGTCTCCTAGTATCAGTTCAGGTATCCCCAAAGAAAATTTATGCAATGTATAGGATACAAAAATCCACTAGATTTCAGAAAACACAATTACCTCCTCATTCCATAATTATGGAATCTGCTCTAAAATGCACTTGCAGTGCAAGATCTCATGCTTCTGCTCCTCCTGGAAGAGAAACTAGAAAGTTACTCATAAGAATAGCCATACTGGGTCAGATCAATCGTCCATGTAGCCCAGTATCCTGCTTCTAACAGTGGCCAATACAGGTCACAAGTACCTGGCAGAAACCCAATTATTAGCAACATTCAATGGTACCAATCCTGGGGCAAGCAGTGGCTTCTCCCTTGTCCATCTCAACAAGACACTATGGACTTTTCCTCCAGGAACTTGTCCAAACCTTTTTTTAAACCCAGATACACTAACAGCTGTTGCCACATCCTCCAGCAAACAAATTCCAGAGCTTAACTACTGAATGAAACAATATTTCCTCCTATTTGTTTTAAAAGTATTTCCATGTAATTTCATTGTGTTCCCTGGGCTTTGGCAGACAAACTTTTTGCATATTGGATTATAAACTTTATTCCACAGTCAGAGGGCTGGTTCTTTGAGGCCTCTAGCGCTTCTAAAGCAAATCAAAAGAGGAGGCAATCTGCACACCAAGAGCAGAGCAAAACAAAGAGCAGACCAGCAATCTGAAGCACACTGTGGTTTTATTAAAACAAGTATCCAATGTGGCTACATATTGCTCAAAGGCTATGTCGGGGTTAAAACTATAATACAAAAATGTAAATAAATTAAAATCATACAAACTACTAATAAGCATCAAAGTGAAATAATAAAATCATGAATATAATAATGCATTAAAAAACAATTAAGTAATGGACATGGATTCTTGCAGTTTAAAAGATTGCATAAAACACACATACTCATGCATGCAAGGTCATGACATAAAACAGCTGTACAGTACCCATAAAAAGCATGTGTGTATATGTGAAAACTGGTGACCAAAATCAATCAATATTATTTATTTATTTGTTGCATTTGTATCCCACATTTTCCCACCTATTTGTAGGCTCAATGTGGCTTACATGATACCGTGCTGGCGATCGCCAATTCCGGTATGAGAAGGTAATTGCAATAAGGATCAATAAGTAGTAGAATACATTGGGTATGAAATACAGAGTGGTACTTGCATTAAGGATCAATAAGTGATAGGGTACATTGGGTAGTCAAGGAGGAAGGGTTGAGTTTTGTCCAGTTCTTGTATGAGCTTCGTTGTGTTGTGTGGTTCCAGTGTTTAGGTTGGGTCATTATGGTATGCCTTTTTGAACAAATTGGTTTTTAATAATTTTCAAAAGATTGTTAGGTCGTGCTTTGTTTTCATGATGTTTGGTAGAGCGTTTCATAGTTGAGTGCTTATGTAGGAGAAGCTGGATGCATATGTTGATTTATATTTTAGTCCTTTACAGCTTGGGTAGTGGAGATTTAGGTATGTGCGTGATGACCTTTTTGCATTTCTGGTTGGTAGGTCTATGAGGTCTGTCATGTAGCTCGGGGCCTCGCCGTGAATGATTTTGTGAACCTGAGATAAAAATATAAATCATTAGGACAGTCACATTGTGGAGGACTAACAGCTTTATTCTGCCCACAGGGGTCAAATAGCAGAAAAGTTTTAATTAAAACGAGCTGTTTAAAAAAAAAAAAAAAAAAAAGATGCTTTGATAAAAGCAGAACAGGAGGACAGAAGTTCATTCTTAACCATCTATTGTTTCTTCCTATGAGGAGGAGATGCTACTGCTCTAAGAGAGATTGCTGTGTTGTGAGCCTGCTGTTAAGGCTTTGACGTGACTGATTTGTATTATGAATGCTTTTACCTATTTTATAGGCTGTATCAAAACCAATTGGCTATTGGGGAAAAGCTTGATATTTATTCCCCTGTAGGTATATTTCCTCTTTGGTGCCTTCCTATTGATTTACACCTGCTTGTAACACCACACATCTGTAGCAACCCTCCAGACCGGTCTAGATGCTTGGGTTATGTATGCCTACCAGCAGAGAGAGACTGAGTGTGTCTGACTTTGAGAACTGTATATCTCTCCTGTGCATACCCCTAGCAAGTCAGTATTTCTTAGTCTCCCAGCAGAGGTGGACGATCAGCCTTTGCAGTCTTGCAGGTCTGGTAGGCCCTGGGGAAGTCTTTTGGGGAGTTGTTTATTTCTCAGCTGTACTTGGGTGCTAGAATTGGGTGTTAGAATTAAAAAAAAAAAGTGCTTCTGGGTGTTGGTTTGTGGGAGCCATGTTTACCCCTTAGGGCTCCCCCTCCTCTGCCCTCCTTTCTGGAGTGGGCTCCTATATGCCTCGATTGACAGCTCTTCTGAGAGCCTTGAGTGCCCCTTTGCTGGTGAATAGCTCGCAGCAACTCTTGTTAAAAAAAAAAAAGCCTTTTACAGAGCTCACATAGCGCAGTAGTTTTGGAGGGCAGAGGGCTGGTTCTTTGAGGCCTCTAGCGCTTCTGCTGGATGAGTACCGGGACGCTATTTCATTACTTTGGCTGTGTGCATTGTGATCTGGAGGCGCCTGGAGCACAGTGCAAATTTTGCAGGGTTCCAAAGTCGGGCACAGAGCAGGCCTTGGCACCAGACCGGGGGGCTTTGGTGGAAGCTGTTACAGCGTGCTCGGCCCCTGCTGGCTTCAGTGGCGGTTCTAGTTTTTGTGGACCCTGCATCACCTGGGACAGCGGGGGGGGGGGGGGGGGGGGGGGGGACGACGACAACGACAGGGGGTTTATCTTCCCTCCTGAGTTTGTTTGGTCCCTTTATCAGGCCTGGAGGACAGGAGAAGCATTACAGGTGGATCCGCAGGGGCTGCAAAGAGGAGGCCCAGGATGGTTTGGGCTGTTATGGTGGAGGATCCCCCCACCCCTCCTCACCCACCTATCCCACGCCCCCTCCCTTTACCCCCTCTATTCCAATTCAAAGTCTACACCTACCATGGGACTGTTAACCATTCAAAATTCTCTTGCGAGCAGTTGGGGTCAAGGTATCCCAATAGGGGGACCAACATTGAAGAAAATGGATTCCCCGCTTTGAAGACAAGTCTTCAATATCTTTACGTTCTAAGGCACTTAACATGATCCTACCAGACTGCCAGTGTTGTATAGTTGGGGTGGTCAGGTTTCAGCCAAATACTTGGGATACTCTTCTTGCCCACTATCACTGCCCGTCTTAGGAAGTCCTTCAGTCCCACTCAGGCTGGTCCTTGCAGGTGATATGAGTCAAACAGCAAAACCGGATTGGGCCTCCACTGGAGTCTCCATACCCGGGGCACATAATTGGGTCCAAAAGTCTAAAATCAGTGGAAAAGACCAGAACACATGGTCCAAATGGGCCCCTACCCCCGAACACTTTGGACAATCATCATCAAGACGCAGAGTAGCTTTTCTAGGAAATGTATAATTAAGTGTAAAAGTATGAGAGATGTTCTTTGCAGGTTAAAGTTCTAGTTATTGGGTCCTTTATTTGGCCCTTTTTCTGGATCTGGTGATCATTACTTAACCCTTTTTTTTTCTTTATTTCTCTTCAGTGTAGATTTATTGAAAGGTAAATCATTATTCTATTCTTGACCTAGAATTTTCCTTCTTTTTCACTATTTTTGTGTGTGACTGCATTCTCAGTTTCCTCCTCACACATGAAATGTGGACCTATCCAATATACAATAATTTGCAGATG